>NC_062191.1:67500-290000 GCF_912470025.1 Vespa velutina | reverse complement strand
ATGGGTGGGTGGGGAGACGCGGCTTCTAGAGAAGCAGAAGCGACGTTGCTTGAAGCCGTCAGCGTCTACGTGCGAGGATACCCTTGCTCCTCGACGATTACATCCGGATCTCTCTTATTATTCTCTTTCTCTCGGTAGCCCCAACCCCTCGTTCTATCGAGTCCTTGCTCGCATTTCCAATTTTCAGCATTTTCTCCTCTTTTCCTTTCTCTAATTCTATTGTCGTTCGTTCTTAGTATTAATTCGATTCATTTTTTCCCCAATTGATCTTTTAGCAAAGCGATTTAACGTGCGCGAACGTACGTACGCTCACATTTTCCATATGCTATTTACCCGTCCAGAAAGTATTTTGACTTTTGGATTGTCTTATGAAATTCTATCGTTGTTCGTGTCATCGGAAGAGACGGATCGATCGTGGCTCGAGTTTCCGCCGTTGCCATTTTTCCCTTCGGTTTTCGATATTGTTTTACCGAGCGATAGGCCAGAAGGGCACCGCTATTATTGGAATTTCGTTTCTTTCTTGCAATAAATTTGGCTCCGTGTTTCCTAGCGCGTTCTCTTTTTGCCAATGGAATCGAAATTTCCTCTTTTAACTTCGATCGTCGTGCCTAATTAATACGCGTTTCTTGCCACTCGATAATAAGGGCAATAGGTACACTCGAGAGCGCTATCGATTTAAGGTTAATTCTGTTTTTCTATGCGCCACGATTCACGAAAAAAAGATAAAAAAAAAAAAAAGAAGAAAAAGAAGAACGATGGTTTCGAGCGAAAAAAGGGATTGTATGGCAATCGAGAGAGGAGACAGAGAGGGGCGGGGGAGGGGGATGGGGGAGAAATCGAATAGGAAGTCGACGTCAAAGTACTTACGTGCGCGAACGATCGAACCGAGCCCGAGAAAGAAGCTGATTGCCCCGGATATTATAATGATCGTATAGCTGGAAATTACCTCGCGCGATAAATACGCTGCCAGCTATATGTGTCTGTGTCTGTGTCTGTGTCTGTGTGTGTGTTGTCGGCGATCGTGAATGATATCATCAGCGAATTATCGTAATTACATACTTCGGAGGTATTTCAAAGCGACGCGAGCTATTATTGAAAATTAGACGAGCTTGCGCAAATCAATTCGATGAGAGCGTTATGTTATTACCCTTACCAGGAGGTAAACGCGATCGTTTACGCGCACAACATAATCCGCAAACAATTTCTCCCATCGGCCTTTCTTTTCTTTCTTTTCTTTCTTTTCTTCGGCTCGTCGCCGAAGTATTCTCCCATGACCATTTTGTCGTTCGACAAAAACGAGGGATTCTATAAATCGCACTCGACTTTCATAAAAATCGAAAGAATAAGGACGCGAGCGTAAGAAGGAAACGAATCTACTCTCTCGTTGCTCTTTAAGCGTGAATCTTTTCGCTCGCTCGGTGCCGCCGCGCTCCTTGCTCGGTTAGAATCATAATGAAAAAAATGCTTGTTGCGTATAATCGCCGCTTATCTAGCTCGTTAAGGCTTCTAATTGACAAGCCGTTAACATCGTCTATGCGAGAAACTCTAATTAACAACGCGCTACTATTAGATCCGATCTTGGATTCTTAATTGCGCTCACGTCAGGTTACTATCCTGCTCGTCTAACGAAACGGAACGACATAGCGAGTCGTACGGTTTAGCGCGATTTTCCTTGATCATCGAGAAACTCGAGATAAAAGAGTAAAATATAAAAGAATAATATATCGCGAACGACCAAAGCTGCTACGGAAGGAGGCCGCTCCTTTTGAAGTGGTTTTTCGTTAGGTCGCAAGTATTAAACGACTTCACCTGATCGTAACGTAGACGGTAACGTAGCACTAACCTCGGTAGTAACTTTCTAAGGCCAGACCAACTTTATTCCGTTAAAAAAAAAAAAAAAAAAAAAAAAAAAAAAACAAAACGAGAGGAAGAGCCGAAACGAGCGGAAGCGGTCTCGGCGGTCTCTTTGATTCCATCAAACGCGACCGAGAGCAGAGCAGGCGTTTTAGACGGAGCGTTAGAAAGGCGCGCGTTCGTGCGCACGTGCTGCACCAAGAGATAACCAAGGCGAGACTTATACGCGACTACGTTGCTCTCGGAAGAGGAAAGAATCTAACGAACACGAGCTTTCTCAGAAAAATCATTGAAAAATTCGTCTATTTACCTTATACCTTACTTATATTATTACCAGAGGAAAAATATAATAGACGAACGCCTTTATCCGTGGCACACGTCTTCTCTCTCTCTCTCTCTCTCTCTCTCTCTCTCTCGTTCCTAGGAATATAGGTCATGAATATAAATCGTCCCTTACATCTCTAACGATAGAGCGCGCGGAATAACGAAGCGTTTATCTAGACGCGGACTATATGTGGGTATATAGGGAGGCTGCTATCGCGAATGCGTCGACGCGAGCACCACTTTTATCGATAGCGAGCGTATCGATAGTACGTACCTACGTATACGTGTGTCTACACGTTTCGATCGATAAAATAATATATTCATATACGCGTATAAATATATATAGCAGCAACGTGTACGCGTGCATTCGCACTACCGACCCTCTTTTCCCGCTAGAAGAGTTATAAGCGTTCGATGCCGAGTAAAACGACGTGACTCGTACGTACGTTAAGCTTTCGCCGTATCGAAAAGCGTCGAATGCTTTACGACGGCGCCTCCCTCGTGGTGTATACCCTGAGATACGACTTTGATATTTAATATATTTCATCCTTTTCCACCTTTACCTATCGCGAGAACCGGCCGTTTATACTAACGACCCTTGTAAAAAGGAGAAAGAGGGGAAGATCTCCACTCTCAACGCTTCAACAACGCGTTTCGTTAATGATTTTTAGAAAGAGTCCTCCTTTTTTTGGTAACAAGAAAAAGGATACAAATCCTTTAAATTAAAGGAACGACAACAACTCTCGTACTAGAAAATTTATTAAAAGTATACAAACCCGTTGGGTGCGGTGGAGATAGAGACGAGGAAGATTTTTGTCTATAAATCAATATCGAACGTAAGAAAATTCTCAGTCAAAAAAAAAAAAGTCGTCGAAGGAGCGCACAGTACATCACATATTTACATGGTAAACTATTAATCTCTTGGAAAGAGACTACCACCAAAGTGTCCCGAATCGGTGAGGGCGTTTCCTTGGCTCACCTATAAAGAAAGAGAGATAGTCACGTATAAAAAGAAAAGGAGAGAAAGGAAGAAATGCCGATGGACCTCCCAATGGAGTTTCGAGATCCGTGGCTACTCTTCGATCGCCACAAGGTAGTCCTCGGGGTTGATGCTTCATTTGGGGAGAGCCCGTAATCTGCTTAGTCTGACGCTGATCCGGACAAATCGCCGCGCGGTTACGCGGCACTTATTCTCGTCTTTCGATGCTCTTTCCCTCCTCCCGCGCGTCCTTCCATCTCTCCCATCCTCACAACTTTCTTCTCCCCTTCGCCCTCCAACGTTTTGCCCGCTTCAATCTGATTAACGGCGATGTCGATCGCCCGATACCGGCTTGGAAAAGAGCCATGGCTTTCGATCATTCCAAGAGAATCACCAAGGAATCTTTTCCGATCTTTTAAACTCTCCCTATGGATTTTTCTTTAAGGAAATTGTCGTGACGTGATTTTTGCAAAGTTTCGAAAAAGGAAAAGGGGGAAAAGAAAAAAACGAAGAAGAAACTGCTCCCATTCGCGGGCAAAAAGTAGCGACGGTTACTGTCCGTGTTACCGATCGAAGAAGGATCAACGGGTCTTATAACTCGACGTTAACTCGATGTTCCCGATCGCGGACGCATTTGGGTATTTGTGGTTTTCGCGTGGTTCGACGCGATATGGGCACGCGTGACGGGCGCGCAGTTTGCGACCATCTCGCGGTTCGATATTTCATAATACCATTAAAGAACGAACGAGAATCTCTACCTTCGACTCCACCTCCAGGCATTGGCCCTCTGTCACTCTCCGCAGGACGACGGTGAGCTAAACAGTCTCGCGTGACAGCTCTCGCAACAATTCTCGCAACAACTCGCGCAACAGCTCGTGCAACGCTCGTAACAAATTGGACTTTGACGGCCGTCGGCTTGCCAGCCGGAGAAGAATAATGCTCGGTTAAAAGAGAATGAGAAAGAAAGAGTGCCCACCCCTCTTGACTTTTTTAAACTAACCGCGATAGCCTGCTACCCTTTTCCTTCCAACTCAAAATCGATCGCGTATCGGCAAGCAATTTCTTTTTATTTATTATCTTTCACGTACTCGCCCGGACTCGGAGCTGACATAAAGCCAACATTTTCTTCTCCCTCTCTCTTTCATCCTTACTCTGACTTTTCTTTTTCAAGCTCCGAGCGAAATAAATATCACGAGGTCGGTCGACGCAAAAAACACTGAAAATTATACGGGCCGCTGGTTGAATTAAAAAGCTGTCTCTCTCTCTCTCTCTCTCTCTCTCTCTCTCTCTCTCGGTGCTGCTCCCGGTTGTTATTCGCGGCGACTCCCTTGAAACCACTTAATTGTCCAAGCACAGGTGTAAGAGATGCTACGCGGAAAGCTGTCCGCGAAGGAGTCGACGATGCAATTATTTTCTCTCTTTAAAAAATATTTTAAAATATTCCCACGCGGGAAGATTTGCTGCTTTCAATGCGAACATCGCTTTCTCGTACGTTGATCCATAATCCTCGCACTGTCCTGCCTCTAATGAATTAGTCCTTAAACTACGAAAGAAAGGAGATTCACATAATCCCTTTCGGCGTAGGAGAAAATCGTCTCGTATACTCATCTCTCTCTCTCTCTCTCTCTCTCTCTTTGAACTCTCCTCGAGCGTACAAGGTCCGACGAGAAGGACAACGACGACGACGACGACGACGACGACGACGACGACGACGATGGAAACTCGGAGGGAGGACTTAATTAAAAGCAGATTTCCTTCGGCTTGCCAATTTCCTTTGCGGATATCGCTTAATCGCTCGACCACAGAAGTGCCACCAATTTGCCGACTACTACGCGTCTGTTCCTGGATTTTCTTCCAGAAGAGGGAGAGAGAGAAACGGCGAAGGAGGAAAGAAAAAGGAGCCAAAAGAAAGAAAACGATCGCAGTTGGCACCCGAAATCTTCTTGGTAATCCCAAAATCAATCGAGAGGCACGAAAATGCCTATTAAGTTCAAGTTACTTAAATCCCCTCTCTCTCTCTCTCTCTCTCTCTCTCTGTATCTCTCTTTCTCCCCTTCCCTTCAAAGTGTCAAGCTCTTGGAAAAGTTCTCCCGGAGGACTTGCACATTAACGTCCGAATTTAGAAGCCCTTTGAATATCTAGCCGTTGGCTCTTAATTAAACGAAAAGTTAAAGTTAAAGGATGAAACACGTCGAATAACGTTGTCGAAGCTTTTCAGCGGGTTCTCCTCTCTCAAAGGAAGTTACAACGTAATACCGTGAGTCGAGAATGCTCAATGATGTCGCGCAATATGTCGCGAACATAAAAATCACGATCGGGTGAGAGGTCAATAACGATGCAGTAACGAACGACTCGCACTTCCTCCGATGTTACTTCTTCCATCTCCACGATCCTCCGGCGATTCTGAACGTAACGAACAACGGCAGGCATATACGCTAGGGTAATTTACATGCACACGCTTACGTATACGCGTCTACTACTGTGTGCTCGAGCGCGCGCGCGCACGCACATCCAGAATCATCACTAACACCAGCTTACGGAAGACGAATAGCAGCGATACGTCGCGTTCACCGGATTAAAAGGCAAATCGAAGCCGATCTCATATCCTCCGGCGATCCGCATAAATCTCTTTTTTAGTCGATACCTGCTATGTACGTGTAGATAGGGCCGCACCAACGCGTACGCGCACGATAAAACAAGGAGTTTTCGCTAAGAAAGCAACTTCTTTTGGACTCGCCGTCTTGCGATCGTTCCGCGCTTTTTGCACGAGTCGAAATTGCTCTCGAAAATCGACTTCGAATCTCAAACGAACGAGTTCGGGCGAAACGAGAGAAGAAGAAGAAGAAGAAGAAGAAGAAGTAGAAGAAGAAGAAGAAGCGGAAAGGGCAAGAGAACGTTTTATCCCCCAGGATGAATATGATGTAAATAAATGAAGAGAACTGCCCTTAAGGGAGTGGATATATTAGGCGGGGGTAAGAAGTGTTATGAAACATAATTAGCGACCGCCGCCACTGACTCGCGATGATTACAGGGCGGTGAGCAAAAGTCGCCAGCGATGGAAGAAGAAGAAGAAGAAGAAGAAGAAGAAGAAGAAGAAGAAGAAGACGAAGAAGAAGAAGGCGGAGAAGAGCAGAGGGAAGGTAGAAGGAGATAGATTTCCTGGCTACGAGCTACCTTCCTCGCCTTTCACTATCCGCCGCTCGCTCTCGCACGTACACGCTTAAACGTCGCATGGGGAACACGCGCACGAAAAACACGCACCTATACGCGAACGTGCATAAGGAGAGGGTGAAACACATTGTCTATCGACGGCGCACTCATACAGGTGCCAAACGTACGGACACGCTGAATCTGCACGTCGTACGCTAGCCGCCTACGTGCCCGCCTAGCCAATGGCGTAGAAACTTTATCCGCTTTTCCAACATTTTCCTCATCTAAAAGTACGATATCGGCGCTCGAAAAACGGAAGCGACTTAAAGGATGGCAACGAACTTAGATTTTCGAGTAAACCCCGAGAATCGTTGTTGCGAATTTTTATTAAAATCTAACAAAGATATTGCATTTTTCGAGGGTGGAACGAAAGAGGATTATACCACTGGCCCCGCGGTACGGTATACAACACCGTACGTAGATACGTACCTGCCTACCTACCCACCTATGTACGTAAGGTTAATGGTCCGCGGGTATAGTAATTGGTAGCGGTGCTCTCCATGAGGCTGCGTATCAGGCCCCGTAGGTGGGCGGGCACTACCTCGATCCTTTTTCGGATTTAATGATCGACCATTGAAAACGTAGAATATGCTCAATCCTTTGGTTCTTCCTGCCGAAGAACCAAAGAAATCATTGGCGTCAGCGAAAACCTTCCTGCTTCTGTTTTCCTCCTAACAAAGAAAATATGTGAAAGGAAGGAAAGTCTGGAAAAGGGGGAGATATGAAGAAAACTCGAATATTCTTTCGATCGATAAGCTCAGCTCGTTGTTGATTTTTTTCTCTCTTTTTTTTGCCTTTCTCATTCTTTCTCTCTCTCTCTCTCTCTCTCTCTCTCTCTCTTTCTTTTTTCTTTTTTGAATTTCCCTTCGCCCCTTCCCTTTTCGTTCGTTCGAGCTTCGTGGTTATCGATGAAAATCGCTTAAAAAAATAAGAGAAAAGAAACGGGCCGTGATAAAAGGAAAAAGAGGGAAAGAGTAGGAAGCTTTTATTAGGGGGACCCGTTCTCATTATCGTAAGAAACTAAGGGAAAAAATGTTGCGCCCGACTCCGGGGATCGATTAAAAAGAAGAGCGAGGGTAAGCGGGAGGTCGTGGCTTGCTCGCGATATAGCTAATTTATTAGTCGCCATTCACCGTAACGTTTATGACCCCGGGAGCATCCTACCGGATCCTACGTCCTTCCTTGACGTACTGCTTTCCAGAAAAGTATCCCCACAAATTTTTATGGTCACCAGCGCGCTCGAATAACCGCACCGGTGCCTTTCCGTCGGGGCCCTTTAAGGGTCCTACCATCCTGTAAGAGCCTCGATATATCTACTCTTGCGTTTTGTCGCAAGAATACGACGTAGAAGCGGATCTACGTCGCGAATAATCTTCATCCGAAACTATCGATCGACTTGGTCCTCGCTCGAGAAATATTTGTGCAAAATGTGGAAAGCGTTGCGTCGTTAGTGATCGTATTATGACGGAGATCGCTCGACGAGCGCATACCGACTATCGAGTAAACGACAAAATGACGATTTTCTCAATGCGTATCCGCATGCATTACGCTAATACGATAAAACGTGGCATATTACAAGAGCATAGGAAAGTAGGTACTTTATTTCATTCGCGGACTTGAATATGCTCCAAGAGCTCTACAAAAATAAGAAGGGTAAAGAAGAAAAATTACGTCGAACGTGCGCACCCTTCTTTCTTTTCCATTTTACTACGAGCTATCGAAAGAATTGGAAGTAGTAAGTAAAGAAGAAAAAGAGCAGGGATAGACTCGTGTGTGTCTGTCTGTCTGTCTATCTCTCTCTCTCTCTCTCTCTGTGTGTGTGTGTGTGTGTGTGTGTGTGCGCGCGCGAGGGAGAAGGCAATCGGTACGTTCGAAGGCGTCTTTCGCATAAAGACAACAGTCGCGGCCATTTCGTATGCCGTGCAACATGACAACATGCTGCGTTATCAGAATTATTGCTCACCCCCGCGTTTCTAACCAATACCGAGCTAATGCCGCGCGTTAACATTCGTGGGGTGTGCTTCGAAGGCTGGCATCCCCGCAAGCTGTGGCCGGACTATCCCACTCTCCCTCCGTCTCTATCGCTCCATATTGCCTCGGTACACGTACGCATATGTCGCCGAATGCCCCGCTCTCTCTCTCTCTCTCTCTCTCTCTCTCTCTCTCTCTCTCTCTCTCTCTCTCTCTCTCTCAAGTAGTCGTGGGCGGATCGCCACCCCTTGTTCCTCGTTCTGGAAGAGACAGCCTCGAAAGGGAGGCCTTCCTGCCTTCCAACTTGTATCACGTGTTTCCTCTTCTATTTATTATTCGGTTTCTACGCGCTCGCCTTACCGCGACTCCTACCATTCTCCTTACGGTAAATGCTACGCTAGACTGCGACAGAGAGAAAAGAGGGAGGAACCAACATTCTAATGTATTCGCGAACGTGTTCCAAAGTTTCCTCACTTTTTTCCTTTCTTCCGTACCTTGGAAATTGCGGCATCGTGCTCCCTCGCTATTGCTACTTCCACCTTTCGTTCCCTGCAATACGATTTTATAGACTGGACTTTAAAACAATCGAAGGATACGTTTTCTCTTCCTTCTCCATAACTATTTCGTTTATCATCAACGGTCGATTGTCGTAACAAAATTCGCTCGAACGAATTTAATCAACGCTGGAATCATGCAACGAGCCGAAGCTATTTCGTCGAGGGAGAATCGTTTCTCTCTCTCTCTCTCTCTCTCTCTCTCTCTCTCTCTCTCTATTATTTTTTCGATCTTTCGATTTTCCCCTTTGTGGTCGCCAATGTACAGAGCCATGAAGAATCTCTTGTTTTGACGTGGCCGATTCTATCGCGAGAAAGCGAGATTAAACTGTTTACGGTCAAAACTGCTGCGAATTACTTGCGCTCGTTTTAATCCTTGATTTACGATCGAGAGAGAGAGAGAGAGAGAGAGAGAGAGAGACGAGCAGCTTCTCCCTCTCGCTCTCTCTCTCTCTCTCCATCTATTTCAATCCCCGTGACGAATTTCAACTTAGCTTAGAAGGGGTAGCTGAAGCGTCCCCTCGACTCGTGCCACCAAAGTCTCCATAGATACTTTCCATTTTTTCACACGAGCATGCAAACGTAGATTCTCGGTCTTTTTTGAGCTGCTCCATCGATATTTTGTCGATGCCTCGACAGCCTGATATCTTTTCGTTGTGTCTTATTTATGTACTGTACTACTATACGTATGACAGTTTAAAAAAAATATTTGACGGGTGGGTGTGGTAAATACTCGAGTAAGCGAGATAAGCGATAAAAAAGTTTGATTCTACGCTAGTAAATCTTCGCGTGGTGGGATTTACGACTCGGGAAAAGAAGGGCGAGAAGAAGAACGAAGGGAGACAAAGCCGTGGCGAATTCAATGAAATCGCTACTCGTTTCTAATTCACGGATTAGAGATCGGAACTTTGACCGTGAGAAATTGCTTTTTTACGATAGGCAATGGAAAAGAATAAAAAAGGGAACGACTTTAAATTTGTAACCACACGAGTCTATAGTCTTAAAAGGAGAAAATATTTATACTTGGTCGCGTTGAATCATCGGAGGATAAATACTTTCTTTCCTATCAATGCACCGACCAGATGCATCCTCGAACGCAATGGTAAACGCTCGGTGAAGTGGGTGGGCGGCCGGTGGGGCCACCTAAAGTAAATTGATTCAAATTAGTTCCCAATAGCGTGTAATAACGCGCGTTCCCGCAGCCTCCCTCTTTCTCTTTCTCTTTATACCCTTTATTTTGTCTTAGATACGTCATTATATTGCCCGCCGCCTAATACTTAGTCCGATAGCCAGAATTATTGCCTGCATACCAGGTGAACCATCACGTACAAATCGCCACGCAATGGAAGATTGCGCGCGTCGAGAGAGAGAGAGAGAGAGAGAGAGAGAGAGAGAGAGAGAGCGCTACAGAAAGATTGAAAACGATGGACGTCAAATTAATAGCATTTAGAAATTGCGACATTACTTCAATCCGTCACTTCCAAAGGCAAAATTTCAATTGTTATTCTCATTCGAGCAAATAAATTTGAAATTGAATGAAAATTTAAAGCGCGATTGATAATTTTTACGCCTCTTAGAATATTAGAATCACGCTATAAAAATATACTCTTTGATCTTGAAAAGAATTAATTCATATTACTCCTCTTGTCTCTCGAATTTCTACATAATTCTACATCGTATGGACTGGAAATGAAAGATAAAAGATGGTAAAATGTCTGACGTTCGTCTTCAATGTCGTAGACGATGACGGCGACGGCGGCGACGGCAAGGCAGCGCAGTCGATGAGAATGGTGCGACGAGGTGGAATTAGTGTTTTCGTTATATACGTCTCTCGAGTGTTTCGTGGCTCCAACGATCACGACGAGTGCTTCGAAGGCTCTCTCTTTCTCGAGAAAGAGAGAGAGAGAGAGAGAGAGAGAGAGAGAGAGAGAGAGAAAGCGTCTCGTCCCACCACAGACCTCTTCAAACATATTCTCGAGGATATCTCCTCGAGGTTGCGAGACCGAAAAACATTTTTCTCCGGGCAGCTCGACAATAGCGGCCGCGATTATACGGTAGCGCTGAAAACAACATTAGCGCGTAGCTACTTCAGAACGAGAAACGACTTGGATTGCTGACAAACGATGACGAGACGCTTCCTTTCGTTCGACTGAGAAGAAAAGAGAGCGAAAAAGAGAAAAGAATAAAGAGAGAAAGAAGAGGAAGAGAGTTATCTCTCAAGAGACGCTACCATAATGCCGAATTCGTTTTGGAAAGGTTCATCGTCGACTCGTTAACTCGTTTTATCGGTTATTAACTCAGCCAACTTTTTTCGAACCGGAGTTTATTCCCTCGGAAAGTATCGCGAAGTAATTAATTCGGCTTCGCGCGCATTAATGAATATTGATTAAAACGATACAAGAGAGTCTTTGATCCTGAAAGTTACTTACAAAAAAAAGAAAAGAAAAGACAAGAATGACTTTGCCCGATAGATCGAGAAGACGATAGAACGTTGAAAGGAAAGTCAAAGAGACGAAATGAAACTGGACGTTTCAATGATCGAGCAAGAAGCACGGGGTTGCGTCCAGTTTGAAAAACAGAACAAGCATCTACTTGGCTCTCCGTTGCCGTCGCCGCTGATGCTGCTGCTGCTGGCTCGTAGAACGGTGAAACGCGTAGTAATGTATGCGGAGTTTCAGGCTCGCTCGTCAGTTTGGAGAGTTGAAATCTGGCTGGGACCTCCAAAGCGTATCTGATCCCTTGGCACTATAGTGATCCGTGAAACATCTTGTTAGCTCTGTATAAACGGATAAAAGGTTGGCTTATACAGGGTAGTTCACAAATAATGGGCAACGACGATGTCGAGCCATCGGAACGCCTACGCGCAATGACGTCGGACGAAAAATATTTCCGTCTCCTTCCCGAGAGTTCGACTCTTTTCTATCCAACGAGGTAAAAATGAAAAAATCCTACGACGCGGATCCGCGTGAATATGCGGAAAGATTGAAAAAATCTCGGAAAAAGAGCCGCGTTGTTACTGGATACGTTGCAACTTCATCCTGTTTCCGGCTAAAGCTGGAATCAGCTTGGATATCAGAGATATAATAATCATCGTATCGCATTACTCCATTCCTATTTCGTTACGTCGCATTGGAATCGAATCTTCTTTCTTGATAGACGATCGTTTACGAATGAGAAGCGCTTCGCGAGCCGCCGCCGCCGCCGCCGCCGCCTTTCTAACGGCCCTCTCGACAAATCAAGGAATAAAAACGAATTCCATACGATGTTACGCATTTTTCTCGCGATCGAGTAAACGACGCTAAGAATCTCGAACGATGATTCTTATCTTGTCGGAATTCTTGCTCCTTTCTCTCTCTCTCTTTCTTCTACTCGACGGAACATTTAAAAATGTTTAAAAATGTTAACTGGTAAACTCGACGATTAAAAAAATTTGTTCACTTTTAATCGACTCGGTGAACCTTCTCGATATCTTTTGCGTTGCGAATCGAAGCAGAAGAAGAAGGGAAGGAGGAGGAGGAGAAGGAGGAGGAGGAGGAGAAGGTAGCCCCAGCGTCTGCGTTCCAAAGACTTGTGCATGCGAGACGAGCGTGTACCGGTGCGAAAGCTTGCCCTATTAGAATACGTCAGGCTCTCTTCAAGGATATATCCTCTCATTTTTTTGCCCTCTGCCCGTTATCGGATTCATGGATCGTATATTCCTTTCGTCTACCGATCCTCTTCGTGTTCGCTCTGCCACCGTAGTGCCAGTAGTTGTGAGCGTTCGTCTCGTACACAACGACGCGTAAAAGATTGCACGTTTCTGCGATTCGCAGAACGATTTTACTGACACGCAAGAAGGTAAACGATCTAAAGAAATAACGGAATGAAATTCATTTTCATCGATAGGGAAAGAGAAAGTACGATTAGAAGGAAGGAAGGAAGGAAGGGAGGGAGGGAGGGAGGGAGAGAGGAAAAGAATATTTTTTGAATAGGAAGATACACTAAGATTCTCCAAGAAGACGAAGGCGAAGGCGAAGGCGAAGGCGAAGGCGAAGACGAAGGCAAGACGAAGAAGAGAGCTAATACACGGCCGTGACATATACGCCGTACGCACATACACGAGGGTGGGCCGACGAGTGGCAGGTTGTACCCGGAATACCCACCGCGGTGCATCGCTCAGTGGGGTCTCCCTCTTATTCTAAGTGCTGGTCGAGCCGAGAAGAGGACCGAGCCCGATGTTATCTTCCCGGTTGGAGAGGGATAAAAGCTTAAAGGCTGCAGCCAACTACGATGATACCCCCGGTTATACGAGAGTGTCAGGACGCTTCAACTTTTCCATCTCGCCTCCCCCCATCTCCTCTCGGATCGCCTATGCACGTTGCGTGGCTGCCTGCGCCTCTCCCTGCCCGTGTCCCTTCCCTTGACTCTGCCCGTTTACGTGTATGCGTCCGCGTTTGCTTGTTTAAGTGCGCGCGCGAAGACGACTTTCGGAGAGAGGGTGGAGGGTGATGAGACGCGGAGAAGGGCAGATCGGAATGCGGTGACCAGCAGGCAAGCCAACGAGGGCTCCTGAGATGAAAGGAGAAAGGAGGAGGGGATATACCTAGCCAAGAGACGCGGCCAACACATCGGGGACAGTGACGTACCCCCCGCGGAGCTACGGAATATATCCACGCGAGCGACTGCGTCTCGACCGTGTGTACGCGCCTTCTCGCGAGAAGACCGGATAAAGGCCGGGCTCTATACTCTACCTGCGAACGTTTCATCCCCCTGACCCGTTCAACGGACTACTCGAGAATGGGTCTTTCATTGCTCGAACCATTCCTCTACGAGAATGAACAAATCCCATGTCTTTTTTACGAAGCAGATTAACAAATATCTGCATGTCGGAAACTTATCGGTATCTTATGCGCTCAATAAAAATCCAACTTGTGTTATATCTTTTTCTCTCTTCTTTTTTGTCCGAGAAAGAGTAAAATGACGGCATGAAATTCGTTATAAATAATCGATCGAATTATATCGCGTAAAGTCCGAATTGTTTTATTGAAAATATTGTAAAATTGACGATTCTCGCATGCAACGACGATTCTCCGAAGAGGAATACTTTGCGTATCGAGAGGAGGAGAAATCGACGTCAAAAAAGGAATAGAAGGAGAAGGCTAATACAAATAGCCGCTGGAGTAAGAATCGGCGGGGGCGGTAGATAACGAGGACGATGACAGCAACGATGATTTAGCGGCGCGAGAAAGTTAATGGCCGCGTCGGGGCCCTCGGGCCCACGACGCTATTCTTCAGAAACATTCACAACACTCTTCTGTCCCTAGGGTTCTCTCTCTCTCCCTCACTCTCTCCTCCGCTTCGTGAGAGACCCCCCGGGGATTCCACACGAAGCCTTTACCCCCAGCGTGTGCCAATTCATTCCCACTCGCGGACTGGCGTTAGGCTTGGTTTATGGTAGCATTTACAATTATAATCGGCCCATTCGCTCGCGATAAACGAGAGAAAGAGAGAGAAAGAGAACCCCTCCTACTCCTCCGACACAGCTCTTCGACTCTCATCGCTCCTCCATCACCCAGTTTTGTGGTGGGGCCCTATAGCACCTTCGTTTCGTCGAAGATCGTACAACCCGATCTTATATTACAGCTTCGTTTTCTTCGTCTCAATAAAGATGGCCTGCTTTCGAGGAACAAGTATAATCTTCTTGATAAGTGTCCGAGGCATAGACAAGCCTTCGACTAATTGGAAAATATAAACGTCGTCAGTTCTTTTTTTTTTTTCTTTTTTTTTTTTTTTTTTTTTTATAAATGCGATAAAAGGCGGATCAAATCTTTTTCCTTTTTTTTTTTCATTTCGATTCCAAGAAGATCCCCTTTCGACCATTGGATTCTTCCGATCGTGCTTTATCCCCTCGTCCGATTACGATCTAGCTTCGGCAAAGTGCCGTGACACCTTCGACGGATCCTCTAGAAAGGAAGAAGAAGTTCCTTCGAGAGATCATCGACGGGTCAGGGTCAGTGTGAAAAGGTTTCGGGGAGCAGGTGTCTACGGGCTCGGCCGAGAAAGAGTGAGAAAGAAAAAGAGAAAGAGAAGAGAGATGAAAATCTCGCGTTGGTATTTATCGCTCGAAAAGCCGTGCCACGCCCACACTCCGCTGCCCACAAATCAATCAATGAGAATCTATCTCTTTGGAAAGGATGTGGGATAGCGTAGGGAGCGGCAAAAGGAGAGTGGGGAAAGAGAAGAGAAGAGAAAGATATTGAAAAGAAGCGTGCACGTCGACGAAACGACCGAAAGAGAGAAAGAGACAGAAAGAGAAAAGAAAAGACGTCGATTTGTCAAGCTCGAAACACAGCGGCTGATTATATCCACGGCGATAACGCTAACGAGACTGACGCGTTATCAATATATCAAGAAACGGGTGTGTCGGAAGTGACTGGCGCGGGAAAAAGAGGTTTGCTACGCTCGAAAACGAATTATTAAAGATAAAGAGATGCTCCTATAAAAAGTTTTTAAAATCTTTGGAAACGAGACGTACGCACGGACACGCACACGTATACGTATACGGCATTAATAAGAGTTCAAGCTCCGGGAAGGCTACGAAAAAATCAGGGAGAGAGAGAGAGAGAGAGAGAGAGAGAGAGGGGAGTGGGGGAGGGGGGGGGGAGAAGGGAGGGAGAAACGAAACGAGAGACGAAGAGGAAGGAGCGACAGGATCCATAAACGTGAATCGAGAAACGAGCCGAGCCGAATCAGCGTAGCCAATTCAGCCTTTGTATATGACCCTTAGGCGAGTCATTTGTCGTGTTAATAATTATAAGAAGGTGTGACCCCTCACTCGCGCTACACCTACGGACAGCCATATTTATGGATTTCGAGGCCGCGAGCCTCGGCCTCGGGGAATACACGTGGAGCCGCGGGGGGTGACGTAAACTAACCGCCGGTTAATTATTGTCCACTCCACGGCGGGCCCGTCGTCCCTCCACGTTCGTTGCTCGAAGAGAAGAAGAGCCGAGCCGAGCCGAGCCGAGCCGGAGGACCGAGCAGGAGGTAGTGGAGGTGGTAAGGCCCCACCGCGTGGACCAAGCTCGATGGTGGGAGTCCAACATTCTCGTTCTCGTCTCTCGTGGAACCCGCTAAGGGCCCAGAACTACCGTGGTAGCATTCAATTAGCCTCGCGGCATGTGAAATATTATTGTCTGCCTCGCTTCATACACTCGATTTTTAAAAGAGAAGAAAGAAAGGCATTACGCCGACCTTCTAATATATTTCACTACTGAATCATCCAAGCAACCCCCGGTGATTCGACGGTCGTTGCACGACCACCAACACCACGCGTCCCAACGCGCTCTCTACTCCCGTTCTCTCCTTCTACGTTCTGCTCTCTCGCTCGCGCGAACGATGCCGATTCTTCTTCGTTTTTCGGAGTCACCGTGGAAATTTGAGATCTCCAATTCGCGTGTCCGAAAATGTCCTTTCTTTGTGCTCACCGTCAAGGGTAGCGGGGGGTCCACCGACGTTCATTGAAAATGGCCAGAAACGGATAAAGCTGGACGATGGTATGAAGATATATTCGCAATTTATTCTCGCATAAAACGAGTAGAGATTTACAGCGTGCCGCCTTCGCTCGGCCACATACATGATCGATGTATTCTCGCGAGACGACACGCGAAGGAACACGGATATTACGTGTACCCTCGAAAATCGTACGTTTTTTCCTTGCGAGCTTCTCTCCTCTTGTCACACCAAGCAGTCGGAGCAGCCGGATGATGCTCTTTCGTCGGTAATACTCGCGTGATCGTAACATGTATTAACGGTAATTTACAAGTCACTGCAATAAACTACCGGATCGTTACCGATATTGTAACAAGCACGAGTCATAACAATTCCGCTAATGCATCTGGGGTAATTGAAACGCTCAAGTTCTCCCAGCTGGCGCGTTTCCGAGTACGAGTTAAGTACGTGGAGTCACGAACGAGAGAACGTCTTTCCTCGAGCTTTCGTAAAGCTTTTAGGAAAATCTAGATCCACGAGATGGAGAATATTTTAACGGCGTTAGAATCCTCGAAAAAGAAAATTTTAGAGAAATTAGCGAGGAAAATCCTCAGACGGTCGCGAAATCGGAATACGCTCGTCGCACCAGTCGACCGAGTAAGAGTAATTAATAAGCTCTCCGACAGCTATTCATAATCCAAATGGCGCTTTCCAAACTTTGAGCACGAGTTAAAGATGAAGCGCAGTCGAATTAATACCCGCAGACATCGTGAATGCTCGTAGGAGACTAATTAATTTTCACACCTATCCTTACTAATTGATCAGCCAGCCTTCGCGCCACATATTAGATCGTTCTACCTCTCCCGCCCCCCCCCCCCCCCCCCCCCCTCTCTCTCTCTCTCTCTCTGACTCGTTAACTATATTATGTCTCACGTAGTAAATGTTGAAAATTACATCCGCCGACAATGCACGAGCGAGTTCATTCAGACGATCTTAGAAATAGCTAAAACTATTATAAAATTTAAGCGATTATAAAAATTAAATTACGATCGGTCGACTCGAAAATAAAGGATATGATATCTACAACGTAAATATACTCATTTATGTACAGGCAAAATATGAAAAAAGGAAGTCAGACAAAAGAACAAGAAAAAGTACGAGGACGAATATGAAGCGATGAGTTAATTATGAAAAATGCGACGATTCGAGTTGGGTTGAGTCGATTCAAGACTCCCTTACAATTAGATAACTACAACGCTATCTGCTTGAGCAAAAGCTTTCCTCGCGGCGATCGACTCACCCCTTGGAGAAATAGCGAGCAAGCGCAGAAGGTGCTTGCTCCTCTTTCTCGAAGAGAAGAGAAGAGAAGAGAAGAGAAGAGAAGAGGAGTGGAGCGGAGAAGCTAGCAGGAAGCCGTTTCGTTGGCAATGGCGGAGAAAGCTGACGGGGTGACGGGGAAACGAGGAGGTGAGAGGGAGAGAAGAGGGAGGAGGTAAAGGCGTCTAAGACGAGACCTTTCCTTGCCATCAACTTGTCTACCAGATCGATTCGCGACGACGTCGTCGTCGGGGCTCGAAACTCGGAGATATAAGCGAGACGTTGCTTTACCACCTCGAGGAAAGTCGAATCGAGAGAAGACGTATGCGTCTCTATACGAGACGGTTTTAACGGCTCCCTTTTTCTTTCTTTATCGATAAAAGTCGATATACGAAAAGATCTACGCTACGCGTGTAACATAGATCGATTACGTAAGAAGACCTTTTCTTCATTTCCCAGAGGATCGGTTACGTCTCTCTTCCTTCCGAAGATCCTCTATATTTTTATCCTCGGACTAATGGCTATGCGATCGATAATATAATAATTACGAGCTATCCATATCGATAACGAGAAATTTTAGTCGGAGATCGATCTATAGGCATGACCGCAGGGAGTCTTCCAGTTAACTAATCGAAAATCTAAACGGTAGTATTAATTAAAGTATCGTCAAGAAAAATGGTGTCATTTGAAATCATTCGACTTTCGATTTTAACGTCTTTAATGGGTTTCTCTAAGAGAACATCGTATAATGTCGTCTAATCTATCTACTTGTCCGTTCAAGTATCATTACCAATTTGTAATTTAGATAAAATTGAAAAGAAAACATTTTGTAAGCGAACCGTAGTATATAGCTATTAGTTCGGTAGTAATTGCGTTTCGTGGTTCAAATTTAGATAAATCGCAAGTCATACCGATTCTCCGGATCTCAACACATTATAGAGATTGGTGCATACGTAAATACGCGGACTGAAATAACATAATCTAGGATATATAACATAATGAGGATTAACCGCGACTTTGTCCTGATCTATCCAAAGGAAAAAAGCATGGACTTTTCTTAACAAATATCTATTTAAGAAATTGTAATGTTAAATTGAGTAAAACTAACGTGTTCTCAACTATCTTCATTGCATTGCATTAAATATTAATAAATCTAAAGTTGAAGATTTAAGAATTAAACAAGATTATCGGAAATATATAGATGGGCGAATATATACATATATATATATATGCACGTATGAATTAACTAATAAATTCATGCTTTTTAAATTATTTTCATTTCTAAGGGACAGATAATCAAGCAATAATCTGTCATTTTCGCCTAAAAATAAATAGAATAGAATGTAAAAAGATTAAGCATAAGAATTTCAGCATCCATCGCATACATACTCTTCGAAATCGAATTAATATGGAAAGAATCAAGACGTTTTTAAAACATAAATGCTCGCTAAAAATTTTTAATCAAAATGTGCAAAATAGGATATAATCTGAAAAATTCTATGTTAGTTGCGCAGAATTCTATCAGCTTAGTAATGCCAAAATTTTGTATTACTCTTTTAATATCAACTGATATAGTTATGTAAGTACTCTCATCATCAAATAACCGAAGAATGAAAAATACCGATGTTAGCGAATTCAACGATGATCATTTGAAATGAAATGAAAAATATATCAGCCATATAGATAATATTTATATTATAATCCAAATCAGCACATAAAAAAGGCAATAAAAAAATTGTAAAAGCATGCGATATGATACCACGTCTGTTTGACAACGCCAATGTATAGATGCACTTTTTATATTTATTCCCTATTTATTTCGATCACGTATAAATCAGAGAAAGTATAAATCAGAAAGCATGCGGGGAAGAAACGGGAATTAGTATATTAATTCCTGAAAATCCTGAGCTAAAAGGGATTAACTAACTTATCATCTAGGTCTACGGTTTATGACCTTACAAGCCTCTTTGTTTTTTATCAATGACTCTGGTCTACTTTTTTTCTATCAATAGCAATGACTAGAAGCAATGAAAGAAGAAGCCTTTTCTTTTATTCATTAAAAATGATTGATTGAATATTTTATTAATAATTTTTCATGCAATAATAATCATAAATACCTCGGACGATTCTTTTCAACATGTCTATTTCAATTAGTTCAATGTAGTTGTAATAAGAGAACAAGCTCATGATTCAATATTTGTTCCCCAGAATCTATCCGTTGCGTTTATCTTCTTAGGTATTTTTTTGTACATCGATATCGATATAACAAAGTAGAAAAATAAAGCAAATGCTAATTAATTGCATTGTTAATTAAATGACTTGAACTAATAAAAATAAACATGTGCTCGCCGATAATTTATTTAACAAATTACAACTAGTAACTCGTGCCGATTGTCGAATCTTTTGTCCTCGGCATAATGAACACCGGAGGGACTTGAATTTGTTCACTCACTACTTCAGAAGTTCTACGGTGGCTCCAAAACACTCGTTCGCTTTGTAGGTCGAAGTTGAGGGAGGTTGATCCGTAGTAGGTCAAAAATAAGATAAGTAGACATTGGCATAGGTTGAGACCATCTTCCGTGACGCACTGACTTTAATACGCGATAATCATTTATTAGAGACGGACGCTGAATTTAATTCACGGATCTTTATCGTTTAAGTATAGTCTGTGCGAGTGTTAAAAAAGAAAAACAAAACTTTATGTGAACAAGCATATTGACTCTTTAACTGACTACTTGGCACATAGTCGATAAATGAATAAAAGTATAGTTAAATATATTGAAATTAAAACGTTCAATGATTAAATGTGATACCATTAAAATAAACCAGTCGATCTTTTCATGGATATGTACTTACACGTCAAAGTATTCCATAGAAATGAAGAGTTGTCTTTCCTTCCCTTGAAGGAGCACGAACGCTCCATTATTTTTATCGGCTGAATCATTTCCTGGAAATCCACAGTCAAATGTTTATTTATCTTTTCTCCTATCCTATCTCTCTTTATTAAGCGAGGGTTCAATATTTGTAAATAGAGATAAACTTACTTATACGTACGACGAAGAAAATGTACGTGTAAAAAAACCTAACGCATCCTGTGTTGTCTTCTTCCAATTCTTGGAATTCTTGAAAATCTGAGAAATATAAGATCGTATTAGTAAAGGACAAAGTCGGATGTGTGTATTATGTGTGCAAAACATACGTGTATGTGTAGATATATATATATATATACACACACACATATAAAAATTGAATATAATACGAAATCGATGACGACTAATTAATAAAAAATTGTTAATTAGAATATCGTTAAAAAGAGAGAGAATTATCGAGAAAATAAGAGGAGAAAATTCGAGAAAAAAATATGACGCAATAGCACTCTGAGATATTGCTAGATGCCGATTTTATTTTCACGAATATTTCTTAAGAGCATCGATGTCTCGATTTACGAATATTGTGAAGACGTGAAAATTGCATTTTAAGGAATCGATTAGTATATAGGAGGCGAAGTGGATGTAAGAAAAAATATGCTAATTAGCTGAAATTAATGAGGTTGACACAAATAAGTACCGTGTCGGTGACTACCGAACACAAAATGGCGTCGTGTGTCTACCGGCAAGACGGTTGAATAATTCGCGCGACGCATGCTCTCTACGTCACCTCGGATATATTGCGTCGTAATAAATATATTAATCTTTCTATCTATTACTAAAAAAATATATATATAATATAAAATTTAAGAGCAAAAAATCCATTAATAATTGTAATAAATAATATCGTGAAAATAAATTACTATTTTTTTACTAATTTATTAAAATAAACTCCCGCCACATGTAAACACACGCTACGTACGTAGCTTCTCTTTAATCTCTACTTCGTGAGTCAAAATAGATCCAATTATTAAATCGAATAATTAAGGAACTCTATTTATTGTACATCTTTTTTATCAATATTCCGAGAGAAAATATTATTATGTAGAATTTTTATCTGAAAGTATTTAATAATATATAAATTATATAATCGAATTATCGAAAATATTCGACCGGTCTCTACAAGAAGAAATTAAAACGAAGGATATATTGGAAGTAATGGCTGTAAATAAATAATATGCACCTATAATGATAGGGAAACAAAATTTGGCAATGATGGCTTTGACTTACATACGTGCATACTATTAACCTACATATATAATTTCTTGGAAAATACCTGTTCTTAATACCAAGGTAGATGATAAAAAATTCTCTCGCTTACTTTCACAGAGATGCTAATACAAACGTACTAACGTCCAACTCGGCGACGCCAAAAAGTCCTTAAACACTTTGTATCTATCTGTTTCCGCAATATATATTTTTCTTACATATACATATATTCATATACAAATCGATAAATTCTTAGACGAGTTGAGGTTTCTTATTTTAATGAGAGTTTCTAAGTTACGTATTTTCTTTTTTTCAAAAGGAGGAACAAAGGCATTGAAACATAAGAGATGGACAATATTTTCTTGTCCGACAATGACTTTCAGTCCGACAAATGACGAGATGACAAAAAGACGAAGCTTTTAAATTCTTATGTTATCGCGTAGAATACTGATTCCATAATTTTCTCGCATTCTCTCTTGGTAAAGAGGAACAATATTGTTTACTCAAACTTTAGAGACTTTTCTTCTTCTTAATTTTTTAAAACTGTCATACATTGGCAAATCCACTTAAATCGTCGCAAAATACCGCTCATTTGCGACATACACGTATAAAAAGAAATAGAGACAGAGAGAAGGAAAGAGAGAGAGAGAGAGAGAGAGAGAGAGAGAGAGAGAGAGAAAACAAAGTTAAAAGCGAAAGAAGAGAAAAGGAAAAGGAATGAGAGGCTTGATAACTTGGACGAGAAGCTCGCAACAGAAGCATTGCCATCGGTTTGCGTCTGGCTGATTTTCTGCTTCGAATCGAGCATGTTCGTCCTTTTAGTGATCCCACTGGGGGGTGCGAGAGAACTCGACTCGAGCGACGTCTGGAAAAGCGACGGTCCGAGGAGTCGGAGAGAAAGAGAGGGTTGCTGCGTAGGAAGAGGATCGTTTCAGGGTTGGTAGTGTCGATAGCAGAGATAGAGAGATAGATAGAGCGAACGAACGAGCAAGAGAGAAAGAGAGGGAGAGAGAGAGAGGGACTACGCGCGCGCTCGACGGAAGGGTGGAAATGGGGATGAGAGAGGGAGCGCCGGAGCGTGTAATTGAGTCCCGTGCACGATCGCTACTTTATCGACCCCCTTATGCTACTCCCTCCCCTTCGCCACCCTTTCGCCGTTGCTCCAGAATCCACTGGAAACCACCACCACCACTAGTATAACCAGTAGCGTGTTCGACCCTAGACGATCCACCCCCTATCGCCGAGCTCCGTCCCTACTAAACCCTCTCCTTTCCTCTCCTCTTCTTTCCTCGTCGTTTTCTCTCTCTCTCTCTCTCTCTCTCTCTCTCTCTCTCTCTCTGTTCTCTAGTGATACCAAACGAGAGATAGTCGAATACCGAGAAGACAAGGACGAGAACGACGACGAGTGGAAGGGTGACTTCTTGAGAATCGAGAGCTAAAAGAAAGGGGCGAACTATGGAGGGGAGGGAAGAGAAAGAGAGAAAGCCAGGAAGGAGTCTCTCGACGTGTGTCAGCGTTCTGAAAATTGATGAAAACGAGCTGCCGTCCTTCCGCGCGTCTACGAACGCCATCGCGGAGATCAATTTCAAGACTTGAGACCGGAAGTCGCTTTAACTATCGTTCTTGTACCTCGATTTCCATCGACCGCTCGTTGAAAATCAAATTTATGATCCTCTATGCTGCTACGATGATTTGAGAAAGTTATGAAAGTTAAGTTAGCGAATTGTCTCTTGTCGATCCATAGAGATGTCCTTCTTTCCGATAAAAGAGATTTAGCAAAAAAAAAAAAAAGAGAAGAGGAGAAGAAATTCGAACGTAAAATGTTGGAGCTTTATTGTCAGTGTCGCACGCTTATTATCATCGAAAGATTAACGAGACAAAAAGTGCACGTCACGCGTAATGCACGTATGCATATACGAGTATAGTGCATGTAAGTGTATGTAAATGCGTATAGCGTATATAGATATATCGTTTCTCGTTACAGGAAAGAACGGAAAGAACGCGCATTTTCTCGATGTTTCCGATTGCGAATCACAATGGGCTTGCAATTGTATCGCAATTTACCACATCCTCCAACGGATAACGTCACGGAGGTACCTTCATCGTGCAGCGTAATTACGGATCTACGGAGTTGCCTTTCCTGCGCGGTCGCAACAAGACGACGGCGCCCGACGAATGCACTCGAGTGCATCCCTCTATGCACAAGACACAAGATATAACGTCTCCGTTTTCTCGCTCTTTATTCGACAATGATTTCGTTCTTTGTACGAAGCTATCTGTAACATCCATCTTTCTGCATAATATATGCGTAAGCTAGCTTTCTTCCTTATAGTTCGGCTCTCGAAGTAGCAGCCGAGAACAGCGCGTGAAACTTTATTGCCGCTGGCCAAACCCTTCGATTCCATTCTAAATGGGCGTATACGGTCACGTATTTGCAATTAAATCGGTTATTAATTATCCTTTTCCGCGTTCGTAATCACCCATAAAATGGGCTCGCGGGAGCCAATAGAATATCGATGGGATCGTCGTTAACCGCAATCGCGGCGGTGTGGTACTCGTGGATTGCGTCTAACTAAAGATAAATTTCTTGTTCCTCGTGTCCGAGGAAGAAAGAAAGTAAGGAAGGAAGGTAGGGGGGAATAAAGGGGGGAAGAAAGGAGAAAAGGACCTCTTCTCCCTTCTCATCGAGGAAGGAGAAAGAGAAATGGAGAAAAGGAGGGAGAGGAAAAGAAAGAGATTAAACCCTTCGGTCCCGCGAGATCCTTTAAGGCGGGGAGTACGCCTGACGCGCATAACAGAGAAATGATTTGATTAAAATGTAAAGGAGAAAGCCGGAGAAGGAGGTCCTTCTGTTTGCGCATTTCACGGTCCGCCTGTAAAAAAAGCGAACTAGCGGGGCTAGCCGTTAGACAGATGGCAGTCGGCGCACTCAATGGCCTGAGAAATTGGATTGCGTTTAAACTCCCGCACGTTTTCAGCTTCGAGATGCAGATACCGGCTCGTGCACCAAGTCGGACCTTTTTATGGACGCTGAACCAAAGAGGTAGCCAATCCCAAGCCTAACTTCTCTCGTCTCTTCTTATTACGATTTCGCGAGTCGAACGCGTAAAAACCCTTAAAAACCTCTTGATCCTTTCGTTCTTGATCATTTCGAGTGAACGCTACTCGACGAATCATCGTCTAAAAAGAGATGGAAGATACTTGGAAATAAGCGCACGCGTCATCTGGATTAGCGTTTCACCAAATAATGATAGAGAAAAGGAGAGAGAGAGAGAGAGAGAGAGAGAGAGAGATCGAATTGGTAGGATCACGCATGCCTCGAGCTAATTGCGAGTAAAGCGACCGGAGGCAATTTTCGTTTCGTACAATGACCAATCAAACCGATGGAGCAAGCAATTTTCTGTGAGTAACGCTCCGCGCACGTTTTATGTATCGCGCGTGACAAACCGTCACCTGTTCTCTCTTGCGTACCATCGACACGAATCGACTCGAAGAAAAATAAAAAACCATTTTCAATAAGTACGATCAATGCTCCGAAACGTGTTAACGGATCTGCTGGCAATAAATCTTAAAAGTAACGTTCAAAAATTACACGTTGCCCGTTAGCTGAGAATAAAGTAGAAAGATAAATATAGGAGGAAAACGCTCGACAATGTCGTAAAATTCGACGGTGTGCGGTCTCTCGTAAGAACGACAAACGACCTCGACATCGATGATTATACGCGTCAAGAACATCGTTATATATCGAGATATCTTTCTCGTTTAAAAAGAAATGATCCCACGGTAACCTATTTCAAAACTAATCGTAACGATTTTATCATAAAAGCGGTATAAAAGTATTATTTCCGCGCTTAACGGTTGTCTCCGCTTTAAAAGCTACCGCTCCGATACTCCGATAACGTCCGATAAATCAGATCTCTTGATAGTCCTCGTGTCTTCTGAGAGAGCGTGGGCTTAAACATCGTTTAAATTATAAACTCTATTGGATTGGAAAGGGAGACGTTGAACGTAAATTTCATCTAAATCAAACGACAATAAGAAACGATGGTAAAAGCGAATCGTCTTTTGTCGCACGAACGGAATTTCTTTTATACCGCAATAATTTCCATAGTAAAAATTCGTTCGATGTACCTAACTATGAAACGTCTCGCGTTCAATCGCTTTATTTTCTCTCAAAGTTTCTTCCACTCGAGAACAGCTTGAAACGAATCGGATAACCGAGAGAAAGATACGGAGATAGAGAGAACAAACGTGAACGACTTTGGTCTAAAATCTTTCAAAGAGCAAGAAGGAAGATACGAATCAAAGAATGAGAGAGAGAGAGAGAGAGAGAGAGAGAGAGAGAGAGAGAGAGCCGTGTGGGTGAACGAGTCGAGATTCTACAGAGCGGATGGTGATGCAAACGCGTATAGGGAGGTTCTGACGGGTGAACCACGTCGAAGCAAAGTGGGGAGATAAGGGCGAGTGGTAGGGATATCGAGAAAGGTGCTTGAGAAGGGGAGGAGAGGTACAAGCCTGGTGGCAGCAATCACCGTGAGTGGGCGACACGCGCTTCTCGTGGGTTATCAGCCTGATGAGGTACTTTCAACCCTCTCTTTTCCTCTCCTTCTCCTACTCCCTTTCGATGTCTCACGCTGCTGCTACACCGTCCGATGGAACGAGAGAGGGAAAGAGGGAGTTTATGCTATACATGAACTCTGCTTGCCGGATAGATCCAGGAACGACCGATGCTTTGCGACTCTTTTACACAAATTTTCTTTCCTTCGAGAAGAAGGTTATCGTAAGTTCGCATAACGTTCAACATCGATTCTAGTTGAGAAATTAGAATATACGACGACGATAATGTAACGATAAGTTAGTCTCTTTGGTTGGAGGCTTCATTTTCTAAAATGAAAAAATAATATTTTATACAAAGAAGAATCGATAAAATCGTGAGTAGAGGCCACGATTACTCGGCTATTCACAAATGTCCGTTCGTTTGCTCGTGCAGAGTTTCACCATATGACGGTACCGATAGAGCTCGCTCGGTCGCTCGCTCGCTCGCTCGCTCGCTCGCTCGCTCGCTTATAGCAAGGGGCTGGTAATGATGGCAGGGATCACCATATTCTGCCTTCGCGACATGTGGCGACGTCCTATAAGCCTGGACGCCAAAACGATTTCTATTCTAAAATAAACGTGACGATTCTCGCTAAAAATCGAAACGAAATATCTGCGTCGATTAGGGTATACTTTGATCGTTTGGAACAAATAATTTGACATCTCCGTCGTAAATTCGGACATTCGTAGCGATCGAAGGTAGCAGAAAAAGGTAGGAGGAAAAAGAAAAGGAGGGTGGTCGTTGGGTTTGTCGAGTCGCAACGCCGTAACGAGCGTACGTAATCGATGTGGCTTTTTTTAGGGGGATGCACTCCGAATGGTATTTCGTGTAACGTGACGTGACTCGAACGAGATCGCATCGCTCCGTTCGGGCATGCGCGAAACAAAGTTTCATAATAAAGTACAACGCTAATCGATCAAAATCAATTCTCATAGACGACGTTGTAAATTCCATTCGAATCCTCGAGTCACTTTTGACCACTCGCGCATCTAAGGGGCTTGAAAAATATAGGTACCTTATTTCTTCGAGTCGAGCCCGAAATGGCGAATCTACGATCTTCTCTTACGTCTCGATCGATCAAATCCTTAACGAAAGTCCGAGAATTCGATCGACGACGAGAATTTTGTCATCGGCCGAGCGACACGTTGTCCGTGTGTTCGTAGAAGAGAGAAAGGGATAGCATGGAGGACAAAACGAGATAGAGAGAAAAGGGGGAGCAGCCAGAAGGATAGGCACGCGTGTGCGTGCGATCAGCAACGGTGATCAATCACCTTCAAACTGCGGTCGTACAATGCATGTTGTGCCACCAGAATCTGCTCGCTCAAGAGCTATTGTTGCCACCCACGTTGTCCCTCTTCTGCTGCCCACCTTTATCCGCCGATCCATCGTACCCATCCGAAGCAAAGTCGCTCGTAAATCGGGACCGTTCGGACTTTCGGTCCCGGCCTCGATTCGATAATATCGTTTTGTTTGAAAACGCATTTACGTGACGTCCCGAGGATCGAGTAACGCTTCAAAGATTTTCCTTCTTTGACCTCTCACACGATATGGGCTATCTGAGGGGAAAAAGGAAAAAGAAAAAAGGATATCCCGTTAATAAGAGAGACTTATTATTACCGTTTAAAAGCAATCGCGATATTCGATAAACGTATATTCGAACGTAATATATCGTAGGTATATCCAAAGTTCGTGCAACTGGGATATAAATATGGGGAAAAGGTTTTCGGGAGGATAGATCGAGCTTCTTCGAAGAACGAATACGAAGGGTTCCTCTCTTGTACCGAAAGAACGGACATCGTAAAATCGGTAACGAATGTTCCTCTCTTTGCGACGGTATGGAATCAGCAAGAATTTTCGCGGAAGAGAAGGTATTAGATCGATGTACACACGACCATCCCCCCATCCGCCATCGAGCTAAAACTCGATTTAATCTCGGCAAAGGATCTCTTACTTGAAAGCAAACTTGAAAGTAAAATAAAGGAGGAGGAGGAAAAAGCTAAACGAAGATTCGTACAAGGTAACTACTAAGGTAAGCTAGAAAGGAGATAGTCTGCGAAAAAAATGGCTTCGTTAACGGTACGAAAGGACGTGTCTGGTCTAATCTAAAAAGGGAACTCAGGATGAGGGTGGCTCTGCGTCGTCGGGATGGATGCCGGGGGGTGGCGTATACGTACCGTGGCGTATATCGTTCGGTTCGGCAAGAAGCGCAAGATCGTGGCGACGCGTGCCACTTGGCCACGGTGTTATCGCGAGACACCAGGCAGGAGCCAGACACTCGACCATATCCAGACGTTACTTCTCGTCTTTTTTTAGTCTTTTTTTAATCTTTTTTCGACGTTGGGATCCTCAAAGAATCTTGGCTCCTCGAGAACGAGTATCGTCTACGATACGCTGCCACTTTAACGATTAGACAAGGGAACAGCCGATGGCGACTAAATGCGTTTCTGGAAGGCATCTCTCGGAGCTTCTGTAGAAGAAGTTGTGTCGTCTTTCGAAGGAAGAAACTCTTCGTCTTCCAGGAAGAAACTTTTGATTTCGTTCGAGATCATCGCTGGACAATAAAAGTGACATCGGTAAAGGAGCGGGAGATAAAAAATAGATCGCATTATCTACCGACGGAGGGTGAAAAAAGAAAAAAGAAAAAAAAAAAAAAAGATGTACGGGCCTCTCGATCGAAATAATATGCCGAGGACGTGTCCGGCCGCGAAACGGACCTCGCGCTTGACCACGGAACGGAGTACTTTTATGAGGGACGATTTATTTTCCAAACGACGCGATATGTCCGTGAAAGATGCGTCGCCCGGATCCGCGCGTACGGTCTTTCACATATGCCCAATAATATAATACACAATATAATATGCCTTTTCTCTCGTGTTTTCTCGCGTAATACGTAATACCAACCGAGCGATTCGCCGCCTTCGCGATAGATATAGAATATATTAGAATACCAAATTTTCCAAATTTCGAGTAATTCACACTAGTCGTTCGCATCGGCGAACGCGCCAAACTAACTAGGCCATGAATAAAAGATGGGAAGAGGCAAGACGCGAACGAAAAAGCTACGATCTGTCTCTGGGTAGATATCTACGTATCCGAACGTATACATATTCATCGCGGTCGCTTTTCAAGAAGCACGAAAAAAAATTCATTTTCTATTCTACGCTCTTGCCGATCCAGATCTCTTCGCATTGTAAACTTTCGTTTTAATATGCACGTGTTTCCTAGGGAATATATGGAAAATACTTTTCCTCCGTCCTGCTTCCCTCGGACTCGTTCCTCTCGTATGAATCTACTTCCAAAATCACCTTCACATCGAAGGGAAGCGCGGATCGCGTTTAATGAAAAAGGACCGAAACCTTTTCCGCATTAACGCTATCTTATACGCTTTACGCGCGAGTGCCTGTTCACACAACGAATTTACACGCTAATCCTGTGGTTCGCGTGCGTAAGAATAATTACACGCGGACCGTGTATCGACTAGCGACTATCGAGTACTTACACGTATACGCTTTTGCGTGCGACGCGTGAACAATGTACGCCTAGCTATGTTATCTACGGGTAATAAGCGTATATCTTATTGTCTATTGATTCTATAAATTTACAATTTGTAAGAAAAAACGATCGATTTCGTACGATCTACGAGGAGCATCGATGAGTGCCTCGGTGAATTCTTCATTATTATCAAGAAAAAAGAAATAAATAAATAAAGAAAATAAATATAAGACAAAACGAAATCGATCGAAAAAGCATTTAATCGAGATACTTCTCTTCGAATCGATCTCGTCGTCTCTCGCGAACCACGAAGGAGGCAAGAAAAATCGATGCCATGGAAACCGATGGAGTCATAAAATCAATCATAACGGAAAGGTTATAGCCGATTTTATCGCGATAACTGCAGGCCGCGCGAATATATATCCTCGTCCAGTTAGAGCTCGAATTCCGTATTAATTAGGCAGCGCGACAAGGCGAAATTATGGAGGTACGGTAGATTCATTAAATTTTTAATAGTCGTTATAAAACCGGTGTTGTGTACGCTGGAGGACGCGCCTACTTTCCGTACGTCTAGTCAGAAAAGACGAGAAAAAAAGTATTTTCGAAATAGTTTCCAACTCTCAAAGTACATTTTTTATATGAATATATAAAAAGGCATAAGCAAGTGTAAGAAAGAAGATGGAATCTACCTCTTTGTCAAGCCCTGCGGAATGGATATTACTAAGGATGTAGAATTTCGTCGGGGTGGCACGTAGAGAAAGGACATCGCGACGGGTGACTAGAATCACCTCGGCCCGTCGATTCTATCTCGAGAGAGAGAGAGAGAGAGAGAGAGAGAGAGAGAGAGAGAGAGAGAAAAGGAGAATCCTACACGAGGAGGAAAGTCCAGGATGGGGGCGCCCCCTTGGCGACTACGGCACGGATCTCGCGCCATTATTCAGAGGTATCGTGCTGCTGTTTCTACCGCTAGGAAAGTCGGCATAAAGCAGCCGAGAGGACGAACCTGGCCGCCCATCGTGCTCGCTTCGAATACCCGCGTAAAAATGACTTGTGTCAACGTGCGTTCACGGACCCCCTGCAGCTCCATCGCCACCACCTGGCCACTCGAGGATCTTGTTTTACAATGACCAAAGAAAAGAAAGAGAGAGAGAGGGAGAGAGAGAGAGAGATCTGGACCATGCGATACAAAGAGCCTTGCATTGTCATCGGTCTTACGATTTATTCGATCAACTTTATTTGTTAAAGTTAGTTTAGATAAATTATCCTAAAACCATCTTTCGTTTCGAGTTTGATTGCATGATTCTTGCATGCAATCCCAAGATAAAGGGGCCGACTTTAATAACTCCGTAAATAATCGGACGTTTCCCTTTCTTGCTCTCTCTCTCTCTCTCTCTCTCTCTCTCTCTCTCTCTCTCTCTCTGACACACACACGGGCGCGCACGCGGTCATCGATTCGAAAATGATTAGCGATAATGTCAAGGGAGTAGAGGAGGCACGTTCGCGATACGTCCGTGACTTCTCTCGTCCGATACACGATTCCACCTAATTGAAATAACCACAGAGTAGTGTGCCGAGAGAGTAAGAAAAGAGAACTTGCAATCGGCGAGGTGGACGATGATCTCGGAGAACGATCGTGGGCGATCCACGTCCGGCGATATCCCATCGAGATCGTCAAATGGATGCCTCCCGTCTTTCTACGTTTTCTCGGCAGCCTGCATTTCCGCTCGCACGTGCCGGTTCGTCGAGGGGATTACGAACCCTTCGCGTTGAACCTTTCCAATGATTCCTTCTCCTCTTTCGACCATTCCAAAGCTTCGAGCATTCGAAAGAGAACAAGAGAAAAAGAGAGGAACGATCGTACCAATGAAAGACCGAGAATCAAATCACTATCGTCCATACCCATCATTTGCCACTGCTCCTACCTTCGCAATCTTACTTTTTTCCATCTTCCACACTATTTTTGAACCGAAACTTTCCTTTCCGACAAAGACGTTCTCCGACTCTTATATTCGAGTTATCGCTTTTAAAAAGCTAGAAAAAATTATTTAAAAATCATTAAATTAGGAAAGGAGACAAAGAGAGGGGGGAGGGAGAGAAAGAGAGAGAGAGAGAGAGAGAGAGAGAGAGAGAGAAAGGGATAGACGCATAGGGGAGTTCGAAGCTGATAGTAGATTTAATTGTAATGACCCGAGATATACTGAACGTGATCCGTACGATAAAAAAGGAATAAATCCTCGTAGGATTCCCACGTGAATCGTGACCGTAAACGAACGCTTTTACGGTCCACAGTCGATACGTCGCTCCATCATAGATATATCTACCTATGGCTTCCGGGGTAATCCTGAAGGACCTACCGAGCGAGAAAGAATAATAGACTATCCTATGATAAAATACAGAGACTACGATACCTGCCTTCTAAACTAACTCGCAAAATCTCTAATCTCTCGATGAACGTTCTCTATCTTCGTAACGTTCTAACAAATGTTCTTCGATGAAGACTCATTTTAGAATGGCCGCGGCATCTCCTGCCCCTGTAATTTATATTTAAAACGTATCTACAAGATTATTCACCTAAATATCTTATTTAAATATTCACCGTATTTTTGTACCCTCTGATTGCGGGATAGTAAATAGAAGTTCGTGTTACATGGTATAAATATATTTATGCGAATAGTTTTTTTTTCCTTTTCTTTTTTCTTTTAATACGAATGTGTCTACATATTCCGACACAGTACAGTGCTAATAAATGCAATTATCTCCAACTGGATTCATAGTGTAAAAGTCATTAAAAGATTTCTCACGAAATACTTGTTTTAAGAATTAGTAACTTAACGTGTGTCTATCGTGACTTACCGCACGATTTTAATAAGATAGCTGATAGTCGTTCGAATAGGAGTAATAACGTACCATGTCCTTCAACGATAACCGATCGTATGTATCTCCGTCTTTTTAATTACGACGATATAAAATACGCAGTACATAAAATCGAAAAACGATGGAAAAAGATGAATGGTTTATAGTAAAAACTATACACAGTTCGCTAATATCTTAGACATGTGCACAGTTCATACATCTGATTGATAAAATATCATTAATCTTATAAGATAAGAGTACTGTAAATTTTCTGTCGTCGCTTATTTATATGATAACACATAACGATAATTTGCAATATATTAAAAAATAGGTTCGCATCGCTCAAATGTAATTTAAATTGTCCAAGAGTTGGAGAAGTTTGGCTGCCAAACTTAGCTGCCATACGCGAATCGTCTAGAACAATTTTCTGATGTTAACGTTTGCTTGCATATTGTTTCTTTAATACGTCAGATACGGCAGATATATATTTTAATAACGTACTTATATGCAAGAGAATCGGAGCGTCTCTTAGCGTTTCCTTTCTTCTTCCGATGCCCATGTGCGCAAGGCCGAATCGACTCGTTCTTTGAACTTTTTGACGTTCGTCCGAAGAGATCGTCGATGCTATGATTCGCTACGATTCCCTCATACTATGCCAACAGATATCTTACAGACTCTTTATAAAACTTTAAATACCGGCGTTCATCTTTAAAAAATAAACCATTGAGTTTGAAAATATTGTCAAACGAATAATAACATGATGGATTTTATAATAAGTTTTTTAAATTCTGACTCTGTGTAATACCTTGCACTTTTTATCAATACATCAACTTGATAGGACCAATCGTAAGATAAAACAAGGATTGGCATATCTATATTAGTTAATGATTTTTATCAAACTTTTTCTCAAAAGTCGAGGATGTTAAAGGTGCAGGTATATTTTTTTTTTCTTTTTTTTTTTTTTTTTTTTTTTTTTTTTTTTTTTTTTTTTTTTTTTTTTTTTTTTCGAAATAAAAAGCAAAAAAGAAAAGAAAATATGTTCTTTGTGCTATGCATCTCAACAAGGATTATCCGATCTTGTCGACTAATTGTTAATTTTATTTGAAGGAGAAAAAAAGAGAGAAAAAAAAAAAGAAACAAAAAGAAAAAAAAAATAAGGCCAAGACAAAAGATTATTTTATGGAATGTATACACAGATGAAAATAGTCAAATGTAGGAAACGCATAGGCAAACCGCAGTTGTCGCGCTCATATAAGCGGCTTCTAATACGCCCCTCCAATGAATACTCCTTTTTACGTCGTAGAGACGTTAGATTTCCTCCTATCGTTAATCTACTACAGAGGAGATAATCACCTGATACATTTTAATGTTGTTACTTCATAGTCAGGGACACTGTATTGCAAAATCAGTAAAATGCTTTACAAAAGCATACACCTTCTTTTCTTCACCGGTTCTGGAGGCTCCAATGCTGCCAATATAGCTTCGTCGAATACATTTTTTAAACCTTTCTAAAATAAACATTTAAAGAGATCGGTACGTGGAAAATTCATGCAACATAAATTCGACTTATTTGCAAATAGGTATACCTGTGTCAGAGCGCTACATTCTACGTATTTCACAGCTTTGAGCTCTTTCGCAAGTTTCTCTCCTTGTTCCGCTGAAATAGGTTTCTGCTTATTTTTTGCAAGCTTCTCTATAGTAGCAACATCATCTCGTAAATCAATCTGAGTACCAACTAGGAGAAACGGAGTCCTTTGACAATGATGAGTTATTTCTGGAACCCACTGTAACAATAGTTTCAATTCAATGTCCCAAACGTTATACGTTGTTTAAAATGCGAATATACATTTTGTAATAGTCACCTTTTCTTTAACATTTTCAAATGACGATGGTGAAACAACTGAGAAACAGACCAGAAATACGTCTGTTTGCGGATAACTTAAAGGTCTAAGTCTATCGTAATCCTCTTGGCCTGTGATATAATTTTAATTCAATGTATATTTAAACCGTCCAAATAATGTTGCTTATAACGTTTAACTAATAAAATCATTCGTTGTCCTTACCAGCGGTATCAAATAATCCTAACGTATATGGATCACCGCCTATCATTACCGTTACAGCATAATTGTCGAAAACAGTAGGCACATATTCTGAAGGAAATTTATTTGTCGTATATGAAATCAAAAGACAAGTCTTTCCCACAGCTCCATCTCCGACCACAACACACTTTATTGTCTGCATCTTACTCTCTGCTCTCTATTTCCTAAAACATTAACGTATAAACCTTTTGTTATGAAGATTCTGGCAAATGCTGTTTTTCGAATGCTTATATACTCTATAAGAAATAATAAACTTATTAAAAGATATTAACATTATACCGATCTAAATATTACATAGCGAGCGCAATAATATCGTTGCAAAAGTCATTGCTCTTTGATTATTGAGTAAAACGAAACTATTGAAAATGCTAAAATCCACCAACGAGTGGATCTTAACCTAAACTCAACATACATATGTATGTGCCGTGTCAAAGTAACGAAGATTTTCTAAAGAATTTTCACGAATTCAAACACAATACGAATAGTGCGAAATATACGAATCGTTGTCGTAATTAAACTAGCAAAAATATACAAATTATAAACGCAACTTAAAATGTGTTGATAAAAATGTACAATGAATGACTTACCTAGTATTATACTATCGCCATTAAAGATTAAGACCACAAGCTTCGAGTATACGTCAAGAAAACCAAAAGATGTGAGTGCATTTAACGCGACAGATCTTTTTTTTTTCTTTTAATTCTTCCCACTTATCATAACAGTCTCAACACTTGTAACTTTTACGGGTTCACTGCCTCAGAAGTAAAATTTATTACAGGCTTGAAAACTCCCAATTTTCCTTTCGACTATACGCCCGCGTGATATTTGAAATTTTTTAAATCTTATCTACGCGATTTATACAAAATTATTAGTTACGTCCGAATATATTACTTTTCTTCAATTGCCAAAGCGGCCCAAAGTATTTTTTACAATTTTTATCTTTGAACGATAGAAATGCTTCGTTAACAAGTAACGTTATAAACGAACATAACCAAAATAACATTTTAAATTCAATAGATGGCAACACTGTTGTTAAACTACTGTAACTAGAACTGCTAAAAGAGAAAGATGATTAAAACGTAATGGAATGTAATTGAACCTTTTTTATATTGCTCGAGTGTGTTATAATGCATTTTTAAAGCATTATTAGTTTTCTGTCACATGACATAATGGATATATCAATAGGAATAAATGATAAACGCGCGATAAAAGTGGCAGTACAACCTCTTAATTCTAGTAATTTGATCTCTATATATATGTATATATATGCGTATATATATATATATATATATATATATATATATATATATAAAATTATTTACAAATTAATCTCGTCTATAACTTATTATCATTTATAATTTACTGTATTGTAGACGAATATTCGTCCGTATGATTTAATCTAAAACCGATACCATTATTCACAGCGGAGTCACCATTTTCAAAATCGTTAAAAGGAAAAAATTTAACTGGAACTCTTCGTCATTTACGAGATTTAGCAGCTGATGTTCATGGGATTGTTCAGCAGTGGAATGATAATACTCTTGAAGGAATTAATATTTTAAAATCTATAATACAAGAAAAGTCCAATAAAAATTATACCGTTCGATTACAAGATTACTGTGACAGCTTAGAGGAAATTTGTCGTACCTTGGTATATTGTGTTTAATTATTTGTAGAATATATATATATATATATATATATATATATATATATGTATATATATATTATATATAATGTTATTATGTATTATATATATATATATATATATATATATATATATATATATATATATATATATATAATGTGTTCAATGTGTGTATCTGTGTATATGGTATTAACTATCGTATATATTTTATATGTTATAGAGTAATCTAGTAAAGACTTTGGAACAAATAGCACATCAGATAAATGTTCTAATAACATTGGATAAAACTGCAATAAAGTTATTTACAACTTGGCCGATATCAGCGTTTGGTATAACTATAACTTCTAGATATTTTCTTATAGCATACAATATTTTTACAGCATTAAATATCTTGTAGGACGTACAGTGGAAGTAATATATACTACATATAATAACGAAATGCAAATAAAATACAAAGTTCTTGAAAATATTGCTCATTGTCACACAGAGCCACAAAAGATGTTATATCTTTCTGCATGGTTACATCAACCTTTGTTACCTAAAAACGTAACAATATTATTAGAAGCAATGCTCACAGAAACTGGACATAGATAACTATAAATAATATATACAAAACTAGTAAGTATGCTATATTTTTACTGCACGATATTAAATTTCCATTAATTTTTCGATTTGAAATAGGGATTATACATATAATAACAATAGACAAGAAAAAAAGATGTTCCTTTATTTTCTCTTTTTTTTCCTTTTTATATAGATATATTCGCATAATTTTTATAACACAATTAAGAACATATTACTTATATAAATAACTGATACCTGAGATCATGACAAATCGATATAAGTAAAATTATAAATTAATGGATATGTTACTAACCTTTGCTAATGCACTTAAACAAAGTGAATCTGTCTTAACAAAGTGACTTCACATCCTTATTTTGAAAGTTTGCAAATAAAATTATTTTTATTCTCAAATATAGTCAAAAAAATATTGATCCATTTTTTCAAAGAATATTTAAATCAAATATGGTCTCAAAAATAACTTTTAAAATATTGATGTAACGACGAAACACTTTATATATAATATATGTATATATATATATATATATATATATATATATATATATATATATACACATATATACAATATAATATATATATATATATATATATATATATATATATATATATATATATAAATATATATATAAGAGGAAGAAGTATGAATCTTACGCATAAATATTTAAGCATTTTTCTATATCATAGCATTAATTAGAATCACACATAATTACATGTACATCTCATGACTTATTGTAAATATTTTGCTTCATATCTAAAAAAAATTTTAAATACATATTTACAGATAAATACATAGAGAATTATTTTACGCAGTAATAGGAAAAGAGGATAAAATCTCCTTTGCTTGAAAATGTCCACATTGTCTTCTATAATTTTTTAATGTAATTTATTAAAAATTGCTTATCATATTATCATTATTATATTTAGATATTTATATATTTTTAATTGAAAAATAAAACTATTATTTGTGATGAAAGAATTATTGGTGAAATATATAACTTCCTCATTAGATATATACAATTTAGTTAAATGCATTAGAAAATTACATGTATTTAACAATAGGTATGATCATTTTATAACTGCAAAAATTTATGATAAAGAATAATATGAAAAGATAATATTAAGATTAATGCAAAAAGATCAAACAACACAAAAATATTAAAATAATTAATATTATATTAAAATAAAAATTAAATTTTAACACAAGTCCAATTATATATGAAAATCTTATTGCTTGGACGAAAATGAAATGTTCATCTTAATCAATTTATTCTCCCGTTCTTTTTTCTTTTCGTTGAAGAAATTTTTCTTCATTAATATTGCTAAAATAGTAGTTGAACTATTATTGACAAAATTCAAAGCTATTAGACAGTCATAAATTTTAAAACTTTTGTCTAATAGCAACATTTTGTATACATTTTACAATCCAAAAGATAACTTTTGGATGTGTATTTTTTTAATGTACAAGAAAATATTTTTTTCTTTTTTTTCTTTTTTCCTTTTTTCTTCTTTTTTTTTTTTATATAACTATGTATATCTAAGTATTATATTTATATATACATTAAACTGAATGATATTGTACATTTTTACAATTGCCTATAGCAAAAGAAACATACGAATGATCTAAAAAAATGTTATGTTCTATTTTGAACTAATGCAAATTCATACATAAAGTTTATAGAAAAGAAACGTGTAGCAATCATCAAAAATACATTCGTTTCATATACAAATTCAAATAATTGTACTGTATCTCTAATATTACTATACACTGTACAAATAACTTTATTTAGTATAATACCATCATTCACGCGATGGTCTAAAAATCAACTTCTAGCATTTCTATTAAATTCTTCGCTCAGTGCTTCAAAATCAAGATCTGTATCTAAATTTGTATTATTTGGTATGATATTACCTTCTAAAATATTATCAGGCATAATATTTTTTAATCGTTCCGATACTAACTCATCGACCAAGTTTGTTTGATCTACCAAGTGTAATTGTTCAACTAACTTTTCGTCAATTAAAAGATTTTTGTCTATCACACTACTACTATTTAAAATATCTAAATGCGTAATATGATCGTATTGAGCTACTTTTGACATATCCAAATTTTCTGTACTATCAAATATATTAGTATCACAATTATTAGAAATAATTGGTACTGTATCTTGTAACACGGATATACTGTCTGAAGCTTTACAAATTGAAGCTGCAGGTAATATTTTACATGGACTTGTATCTAATGTAGAACTTTGGACTTTACCACAATTTAAATTTGAGGTACTCATAGGTACTATTTTAGAAACCAATTTTTGAAAACCTTTAGCGAAGCTCTGAGAGCCATCTTCTATATTATTCAAGTCACTTTGAATTTTATCCAAACTTTGAATACTTTGCTTTTCGTATGACCCCAAAGTGCCATTTTCAAGCTTCACCAAATCTTGCTCCACAGGTCCTAATTTTATAAAGGCTTTATCTATATGTTCCAATTTCGATTGATCGTAATTACTTTCTACTTTGGCAAAAATTTCACAATTACTGGATGGTCCTAAATTATCGGTTAATTTAGTAAAATTATCTTTATGAGATTCTGAAGTTTGGAATTTTGGAACTTTGGTTGTATTAATATCGATTTTTTGAAATCCTGGATTCTCCGAAATTTGATTTTGAATTTCAGGACTTGAAATTAAAAGTTTAGAAACATTATTAGCCTTATTGCTATCAACATTATTGATAGAAGTAGGATTTCTTCTCATTAATGTTAAGGCCGACAATACTTCTGGACACGTCGGGTTTGATGCCGAATCAGTTCTCCTTTCACTAAGAAAATCTGATATACTAAGATCTGAACTCTCTGAAAATCCACTAGACATCCTTTCTTCATTGTTTTCTTTAGATTCTTCAGAATTTCCTGTTTTTCGTAACTTTACTGGTGGTTCCTCGTTTATGTAAATGTTCGAAGTTTCTTCGTCGTAACTCTTTAATGCGTCATTATTGATTTTATATAATCCAGGATTAACACCCAAGGCATCACAAAGCAATTCTTCGTTAATATCTATTAAATCTTTGTCCGATCCTTTATCAGTATTTGCTAAAGATAACATTTCGCCAACTTTCTCTCTTATTTTATCCATCAATTGTTTTACCTCTTGTAAAAAATTTCTAACATTGTTTTCAGATTTTAAAACTAGTAACTCATATAGAGATTGTGCATTAAGTACCGGCTTTGCGGCTATTTTTATTATTTCAGTATCTTCACATACCGAAATTGCTTCTCTTAGCTTAACTTTACGCCGTTCTGATTTAGCTTCAGGTGTAACATAAGCCCATGGCCCTCTTTTTTTCCCCTTACGTTTTAAGGGATCTTGATTAACATTTTGTTTAAGTTCAGGATCAGGTGTAGGTGGTGGTAGTTGTTCGGGACTACCATGATCAGGATGCATTTCAAAATGCCTTGCCATGCGTGTTCTTCCCAGATATATTTTGTTACATGTAGGACATCTGAAATGATCTGATATTTTTCTCTTTGGTACTTCCAATCCTGTTAAAAGTTCCTTAGGTGACTCTTCATCTTCAATTTTGTCATTGTTTGTATTATAGTCACTGTAGCCGCCATCCGAATCATCCAAATCTGGTTGTAAAAAATCTGAATGGTGTAAATGTTTGTAATCTCGTACCATATGTCTCGGTGGTCTTGAAAGTCTACCAGAACGTGTTCTGGCTATAACTTTTTTTCTGTCATCCTGTAATGAGTTCGAACAAAGAAAAGGTATAATCATTTTTATAACTTATACATATTTTATTCTTTCAAAAAAAAAAAAAAAAAAAAAAAAAAAAAAAAAAAAAAAAAAAAAAAAAAAAAAAAAAACAAAAAAAAAAGATACCTTCAATTCTACTTGTTCTTCCTCAGGAACCGCTGCTGTTTTCGATGGGATCAGAGAGGGCCTAATAGTATTCTTTTTTGGTCGTCCTCGTTTACCACCACGATTTTTTATTAAGGTTCCAGGATTTTTCAATCTTAAATCTAATTCTTCTGGAAACACTACCCTGTATAAAAATGCACAAGTTTTAATTAATTTGTAAAAATATTTAAATAGTTTTTTTTCTCGCTGCTCACTACTACTTATCCTTATTGATATAACCGACCTATAGACGATTCTCTCATTAGATATACTTGTTTCTTGGCTGCGCTGTTGCAATACGTGAGCGATTTGTTTCAACTGAGTTGGTGAAAGCCGTTGTATGCTAAAATAAGATGTAAAAATAGAGAAATATAGATATTTTCTAAACGAACTTCGAAAATACATATGTGCGTGCACGCGTACACATGTAATTAGAATAATTATATGACTAACATGTACATATCTTATACCTTTAATCCTTTAAGTAGATTAATTTTTGGACAATACCTGTGAAAATGATGACCTTGTTGTACTATTTGTATAGGATTTTCACTGGATCCCAATGGTTTAGATGTATCTGCTGTTTCTGAGACAATTGTTGTAGATCTTGTAGTAGGTATCCCTTTAGATTTTTTATTTATCTTAAGACATGCTCCATTTATGGATGAATTAATCTTTTGTTTAAAAATACCATTTTGGACAGATTTTGTTTTGTCCGATGAACCATTCTGTTGCAGAACTGGTGTCGTTTGTGACAAATTTGGTATGTTGGTAGTCAAATTACTAGTATTTAATGTAACAGTTTGATTTTGTTTAGTATAATTATGAAAAGCCACTTTAGTCTGTGGTTTCAAGATAGATATAGGTGTTGATGAGGTTTGTGTTGGTTTTAATATAGAAGTTGAATTAGTCATCGTTGTTTTGGAATCTTGCGTTTTAACGATCGATGCAGTTCTAAAAATAACTGGAGAATTTGTCTGCGTTATAATTTTTGTCATTGGCGTTACTAAACTCTTTTTTCCCATCACTGATGATGATGATGCCTTAATTATTTGTGTAGGAACTTGAACTGGCTTAAGTTCTGTAGACATCGCTGGGCTTATATTTGCATTATTAATAAGTTGAGCAGTTTTTGGTACTGTTTTAGTTATAGTAGTAGCACTCTTTAACATAGGCGTTAGAAGCTGAGATATATTACTTTTTTGTAACGATGATTGTGTAGTTTTTATCGCAGGTGATATTCTTATTTGTGAAGTAGCTATATTTTGTGGTAATACGGGTGTGCTATTTACCACAGTATTGCCGATCTGAGGAGTGTTTGTATGATTTCCAATTTCGCAGCTTCCTGTTATAATGTGAGATGTATTTAATAACTGTGCCGATACATTATTTGTGTTCAAAAGTTGAGCCGTAATAGGGGTTGCTTTTATTATTTGCGGTGATAATGTATTGATCACTGCCGCTTTTGAAAGTAAAACAGAATTAGAACTTGAATTCATGTTGATCGATTGCATTCCATTGATGGAATTTAAATTAGTATTTGTAAGTTTGTTAATGTTTTGTATTAATTTAACATTTTTGGCTGGCTTTAATATCGTTTGCGCAGGTTTTATAATGAATTGCGAAGACGGCAAAAGTATCGGTAACTTTTGCAGGATTTGTGCTTGAGAATTGGATACGTTATTCATCGGTTGATTTTGTGCTAAGTTATCTTCTACCATATAGTGCGAATTATCTTCAGATTTAATCTGCCTAATATCTGTCATTATTGTATGTACCTTTGGTTGTTCTAAAACTATTCTCTGTGCATTGGAATTAATCTGAATAGAATTGTTTTTTACTTCCAATGTTTGCGCCTGGGTATTAATGGTTTGATTTTGTAAGCAAATGTTTCCTAAAGTCAAACTATTTGCAACAGTCTCATTTTGCAATTTTTCATTAGGAGAATCCTCCTGTATTTGCCATTCTGAATAGTCCATACACTCGGACTTAACTATATCACTAATGCCATCATCATTTTGAACTTGGGCCGTTTCGAAATTGAAATCTTCATCCGTAAAAGTATCCCGTGGAGATACCGAGCTTACATCTTCTGTTTTACAATTATCATTTGCCGTAATTTTTGTTGTATTCGGGATAACGCTACCTCGATTTTGTTGATATATAACCTCTTCGTTGGAGTTTATCTCGAAAGTTAAACCTAATGCAGCTGCCTGTTCCGAAGTTAGATGAATTGTTTGAGAATCATTTTCATCGTTTTGCAAAAACGCAACGAAATCACTTTCATTATCATCATCGTCAACAACTTGTTGGAATGCTTGTTGTAAAAGATCGGATGTACTAGTCGAAGAGGCAGCATCGTTTGTAAACACGTTTGAATTAGAAATCTGTGCCATTTCTTACTTCATCAGAATTTCTTCGTTCGCGTAAGATAAATTACACTTAATAAATTAATAGCATCGTATTTCGAGGAATATTACAAAATTTTTCAGACAAAAATTTATACAAAACTCACATTTAATTCTCGTCAGCAAGGAATGAAAATGTTATGCCGAGTATATGGTGTAACTACATAATACACCTGATGGGAGGAGGAAGAACTAACGGAAGTAATTGTTACAGATGGCGCCGACAGATGGTGCGATTAATGCACAGCCAATATTTTCAACACTGGTTTCACCTTCTTATATAATTGCTATGTTTCTTTAATCTAGAATTCTGCTTCCTTTCCAAGATCGGATAGCATAGCCGAAGGTATGTTCTAATTCCTTTTTCTTTTATTTATGTTATTTTGCGGTTAAAATTAATATATTCGATCGATTGGTATCTCGATCGTTTCTTCTCTTGTCACCGTAAACAATTATTTTAAACACAGGTATTTCGATTAATGTCAAAGTACCGTTTTACTTGTAACTTCTCCATTGGCACATGGCGTGCGCGCGCGTATATGATGTTGGCACGATGTGGCACAAAATTAAGTTTTCCGTCAAATTGCAATACCGATGCTTACGTTAATTAATACGCGTCGCATATTTTCCCATCAAGGAAATACCGGATATATAACATATATAACAGTAATAAATAAACATCTTAAGTCTAAGTGTATTCATTCTATTGACTTAATTAATTTTTTTGAATCCTAAATTTGAGTGATAAATGATTATAAAATATTTTAGTTTACAGTGAGATTGTTCGTCAAGTTGAGTGTAAATTAGTTTGTAAGGTAAGTCGATAATACATTTGTCTTTATAATATATTGTTTACGATACATAAACTGTATGAACTCACAATGTTAACGCAACAGTTCCGTTACTTAGAATGTAATTTTTTATTTATTTATTTATTTATTTATTTATTTATTTTTGCTTTCTCTCTTTTAGAAATTTAAAACGATCGAAAATGCCACAGAACGAATATATCGACAAACACCGAAAGTTATATGGACGACGTTTGGATTATGAAGAGAGAAAAAGAAAACGAGAAGCACGGGAGCCTCATAAACGGGCAGAACGTGCGCGTACATTGCGTGGTATTAAGGCTAAGATCTTCAATAAAGAGCGTCGCAATGAAAAAATTCAAATGAAGAAAAAGATCAAGGCTCATGAAGAGAAAAGAGTAAAGCAAACATCAGAGAGTCCTTCAGACGGAGCCGTACCGGTATATCTTCTTGACAGGGATGTCACTAAAAGAGCTAAAGTATTGTCTAATATGATTAAGCAAAAACGAAAGGAAAAGGTTGGAAAGTGGGATGTACCGATACCCAAAGTTAAAGCTCAATCAGAATCTGAAGTTTTCAAGGTGATGAGAAGTGGAAAGTCCAAACGAAAATCTTGGAAAAGAATGGTTACTAAAGTTACATTTGTTGGTGAAAACTTTACAAGGAAGCCACCCAAGTTTGAAAGATTTATTAGACCGATGGCGTTACGCTTTAAAAAAGCACACGTTACGCATCCAGAATTAAAGGCAACTTTTTATCTACCAATCATAGACGTTAAAAAAAACCCAAGCTCTCCTATGTATACAAATTTAGGTGTAATAACTAAAGGTACTATTATTGAAGTAAATATCTCGGAATTAGGTCTTGTAACCCAATCTGGTAAAGTTGTATGGGGCAAATACGCACAAGTCACAAATAATCCAGAAAACGATGGTTGTATCAATGCCATATTACTCGTTTAATCCAATTTATAATCCAATGTGTAATTTGCTGTTGTTACTTAAATTAATTTATCTTCCTCCATTGTATCTTTTCCTTATGTAAAAGAATGATTGTAATAAAGATATCTTGTAAAATATCTGTCTGTCTATATGACTCTCTTCTACACGATATTCCTTTCACTAATATACGTAAGACTTGGAATTATTTTATGAAATATATTCAAACAATAACTTTTGTATGTTTATTTTCTGATCATTTACTGATCTCTTTTTTTCCTTATGTGGTACATGATAAAAAATTAATTTCAATTGGTATTGTTGCAGTTATAGGAAGATATCATCATGCAGATCTTTGTAAAAACGCTTACAGGGAAGACCATCACCCTTGAGGTAGAAGGTTCTGATACCATTGAAAATGTCAAGGCTAAAATTCAAGATAAAGAGGGTAAATATATTGATCGATTAATTAAATCTTCAAAAAAAAAAAAAAAAGTATTTTTTGAAAGATACAAGATTATATGTTTTTGTATTTTTCTTAGGAATTCCACCCGACCAACAACGATTGATTTTTGCTGGCAAACAATTAGAGGATGGCAGAACTTTATCAGATTACAATATTCAGAAAGAATCTACTTTGCATTTGGTTTTGCGTTTACGAGGTGGAGCAAAGAAACGTAAGAAGAAGAATTACTCAACGCCTAAAAAAATTAAGCACAAGAAGAAGAAGGTCAAGCTTGCCGTATTAAAATTTTACAAGGTATTAAAGTTTATATTTTTCTTTTTCTTTTTTCTTTTATTAATCCGTATTATAGCAGCATATTTATTTATCATATGTATCAATATTTCTTAGGTCGATGAAAATGGAAAGATCCATCGGCTAAGACGTGAATGTCCTATGGAACAATGTGGCGCTGGTGTTTTCATGGCAGCCATGGAAGACCGTCATTATTGTGGTAAATGTGGATACACTCTTGTATTTAATAAACCAGAAGATAAATAAATGAAAAATATGTATGCAATTTATTTGATTAAAGAGTCTTCTTAAATACTTGACGAATATTAAGTTTTAATTCAACAAAACATAAAATACGTAAACTTTGTATGTAGATGTCTTAAGGCTGTTCATTATTACTCCTGGTTGTATATGCCTGGTTTACGCCATAGGCATAATTCTTAATCGATTTTGATGAACGAGGTCTCATGTTAAAGACGAAAGTTTCATTCTTTTTCGAATTTTTAAAGAAAACAACGTGTCACGAAAAAGATGTTTTTTCAAGAGTAATGTATACATCAAAAATAAGGCTTTTTCAAAAATTCGGAAAAGTCATATTAATCGCTTAAACCTTCATCTTTAAAATGAGACTTGATTCATTAAAAAATCGTTGAAGAATAATTACGTCTGTACTTATCGTCGATATAAACCACCATTATAAAATCAGCAGGGATGCGCTTTCTGTACTATTATACAGAATTTTACGTAATAACATAATAAGAGAATGATTTGATGAATTATTTTTAATTAATCAACTATGCCGCCCTAACCAGTAAATCAAAGTCATATTGAAATAATAATCCATTTGTTATGCATTACGCTAGATATATCTATTTTATCACATTTATAACAGAATTGATTTTTTTTTTTTTTCTTTTTTTCTTGTGTAAAGCAAATTTGTGTAAAGTATTATAGATACATATTAACACTATATGTATTATACATACATATAATAACACTAAGAAAAACATTAATTTCAAATATAAATGGTAAATGTTTAAATATTTATCACTAAATTATTCCACATATTCTGCTGGAGAATTTTTAAATATAATCACAGTGTATCGGTAAGTTCTTTCCCCTTTCTTCAACTATACACAAGATCACTGATGGAATCAACATTAATGAGAAAACGAACCTGAAATTGAAAAATATATCGTGAATATATACGTGTAGATGCGTAACACATAAGTAACATTTTTTAAAATCATATATTCATGGATGGAAAGTTTTGTTATCAATTAATATACCTTGAACTAACAGAGAAGTCTAACATTATTCCGATAAATTGGATTTATAATTCAGATTTACTTTGTTGTTCTGTGCGGGTATTCATATTCTTTAAAGTTGGTTTTAACACTGAAAACATCTTTTCCGTTGCAGTAGGATGAATGCTCATTTGCAATTCCGTTAAAGATTCTTCAGTCTTCGAAACAAAATAACAATATTTTTATCAATAAATCGATAATCTAAGGAATATTATCATGAAAAAAAAAAAAAAAAAAGTATAATATTCAATGAAAGTGTATGACTTACTTGTCTAAGTAATTGTGCAGCAGTGTGTAAAACTCGTTGCCATTTTCGCACCTCTACATTATGCAAACTTTCTTGTTGCTGTAACAAATTTATCCAATCTTCTTCAGTCTTTGGGGTGTTCCTATAGATACGAAAAATATTTCAAATAAAAGACATTCTTCGCAATATTGTCGAAACTGATCTTGAATTTTAAAAGGAAATTATAATCTGACAAAGCATTTATTAATAATCCATCAAAATCATCTATCAAGGTATATGAATGTTATATTAATAAGGTATGCACTGTGTATCAAACTTACTATCAGCTAATACAATACAAGCTTAGATATATATGTATATATATATATATATTTAAGGATTCACAAAGTACCTCAATTTTTACGTACTTAAGAACATGTAAATCCATTATTGTGTAAGCTGCAGCTTCTTCCAGGCCCCATAATTTGTAATACAATAACCCATTGATTATCATCAGACATAATACAGCTACTAGAAGCATTGAACTAACTATCATGCCTGCATCGCTTCTAGTACTGGCACCTATACAATTAATCAATATAAACAAATGGATATTTTCTTTACATTACATTACATTACATTACATTACTTAGATTGCTAATACAAAACACTAGAGAGATATTTGTGTATTTCATAATACCATTATTATTGTGTATATGCGGCAGATCTGTAGGTAAAGATTGATGATTGGGAGACATATTATCTGGCGAGTGATTTTGTAATGCACTTCCTGCGCATGTTGCTCGCCTTCTTCTACGTGTTTTTCTTTTTAATCCTGCACTCCCGATACCTTCTTCACATTCTAGATTCAAAGCTTTTATTATACTACTAAAATAATCATCGAGTCCAGCCCAACAACTTTTTTCTATCATACCTATCACAAGCGGATTTAAAAATTAAACAGAAATATATGTAATATTATAAATATTGATTCTTAAAAAAAAAAAAAAAAAGAAAAAAAAAACTTACTTTTCACGAAAGACCAAACATTCTTCTTATATTTGATTTGTGAAAATATTGTCAGGCTCGTTTCATTGTCCGATACGCTGTTCATACAATAATGAGTTAAAACACTAAAAGAATCTGCATATGGGATACCTGCATTTGTGCATTCTACATCGATGCAATAAAGATGACCTGGCCTGCTGCATGGCAACATAATCTAAATGGAGTATAAAGTATAGATAGATTTATTTGAAGTTCAAGATCGAATTTATACAATTGAAATGTATCGATTGAAAATCTAATTGTTTAGTAATTTTCTTTTACTTTATACCTGCGTTTCCATAACTTGAGAACTCCTTGGGCCAATTGTTTGAGTTAATGATACTGTCATAGAAATCGTCCTCATTTTTTGACCAGTCTGATCATTTTGTGTCCATGCAGATTGTACCAAATCTAAAGCAATGAAACCAGCATATCTGGGCTTTAATTTAGTATATAGCCAATATATATTAGATTAATCGGATAGTAATTAAACTTAAAAGTTTTCGTCTGATCAATCTAATATTATAATAAAATATATTACAAAATACATAACAATATTTTTATTTTTTCAATTGTGGAACATAATTTATTGTTTGTATTACCAGTGGTCTTGCGAGCAGTGTGAAAATCCAAAAAGAATTTTGAATTTGTGAACAATAAAGTGAACAACTGGTCTATGTGTATAGGGAAAATAGTTTTATAGAGTTCACGACCATCGTGCGAAGAAGTACATTTCATACCTCCACGAATGCTCAGTTTTGCTAAAACATTTTTGTTGTTGTTGTTATAGCCAATAAATAAAGAAAACAGAATAAAACATACAGACAATATAAATATAGATATAGCCATTACCGGTATGCTTTTCGGCTTCACTTTCTGTCGTATCGCTTAGATCAGTTGGATCAAGAGTTGGATCTGTTCTAGGTTGAGGTGGAGGTGGAGGTAAAGATACAATTTGCTCTTCTATTTCATTAATTGGTTCTACAATAGGGGAAGTTGAATTTTCCATGCTTGCACCTTCCGCCTACGTTTTTAAAAGACGAAATATAAATATAAATATAATTCATAGAGTTATAAGAAAATTGATATTAAATATATTACTTCAGAAAATGATTCCACGGATAATCGCGTTGAAAATTTCTCTTCGTCTGTAGCTGCTAATGGTGGTACATAATCTTCATCGTCGGACGTTAATCCTAATTCATCCCCATAACTAGTGTGAACTAGTTGCCACATTTCAGCCATACTCATTGGCTAAAGGGAAACATATAATAAAGAATAATAATTCTAATTAATTTTGTTTTGCTTCTGTTCAAATATAAATCCTTGCATATATTGCACTTTATCATTATTTACTTTAATATAAATATAGTTCTTTGATATTTATCGTTTGAAGGATTACCACAAAAAATATTGACTTTATGATTCAATGTTAGATATTATTTCAAAATTAACTTAGATAAGATCAAGATAAAACTAATATATCAATCTTTCCTAGTAATCCTTTCTGCTTCTACTACCAAGATAATATAATATAGTAAGGGATTGGTGTTACTTGGATAAGTATTGGGTTGACAATTAAGTGATTGCGGATTTCAAATAAGAAGGAAACGACAAAATCCGCAATCACTTAGTTGCCAACCCAATACAATAAATATTATTGTAGAACCTACTTTATGAGTAAATACATGTAAACTAAAAGACTTTTTATAGGATTTCTTTTATAATATTAAATTGATCCTACCTGACCAATCAGAGCATTTTGCCAAACACGGAATAACATCAAATATGTCTTATCCCTCGCACCGAACGAAGTCAAGAAAAATTTGTCACTAACAGTGCATATTAAGATGGCATTGGGAATCACAAGCGCAGTTTTTTCTTTGGTAATAGATGTAACGTCTTTCCAACGTAGAGACACCAATGTTTCCCACATGAAAATATTGGCATAAAAGCACACGTAGTTTTGAGAGACATAAAGCCTTCCATGCACTAATATCTCGCGTTGTAGGGCACAGGAATAATCTAAAAATTTCATTTGTGTATGTAAAATCAAGCATAAAATTCATAAGGAAAATAAAGAAATCATGTCAAAGGAATAGAACTAATTTATAGCATAGTTTTATGTGCATCCATTTACTATAAACTTGTATATTAACAATTATTAATTGATTCAATTTAAGAGAAATCAATATATTTAATTGTACAGTTAAAAAACAACTAAAAGTGTTATATTAATTAATTGATTGAACATTGGGGACTTCATGTAACAATATCAACAGAGATAATTTGTTCTTCCTGGAACTTCGTATTATATTTGAAAATTTTTCTTTTTGTGCAATTATGCCACGATACCATGTATATAATGCATATACATGATATCGTGAGTACTAACATTTGTCTAATTTAACAAATATAATATTGCAACATAAATCATCCCCAAGGCATGTTATGGGTATAAGCTATTAACTTTTCTTATAAATTTTTAGGATTAAGATCTTACAAAAGTTCATACTTAAAAATATTAATCAGATGCACGTTTATACAATGTATAATTTTTAAATGAAAAGAAATAAGAAAAAAAAAAAAAAAAAAAAAAAAAAAAAAAAAAAAAAAAAAAAAAAAAAAAAGAAAAAAGAGAGAAAAAAAAAAAAAAAAAAAAAGAAAGAAAGAGAAAACTTTTAATCACATCTATTTCTCTTAAAACATAACGAAATAATGCCATATCTGAACAACAAAAGCAATGTCAGATGAGGTGGCAGGGGATAACTTACTAAGGAGAAAGATGATAGATAGAGATGTATCACAATCTGATTTGTGGATTCAGGATTCTTCTATAAAGGTTCTACAATTGATATAATCTCGCATGAATAACGCTTAAAGCTATAAAAAGTGTAAGAAATATTTTAGAACTTTGCTAACCCTATTGACCTGCTTTTATTGTATCCCTTCTTTATATAAATATATGTTCTTTTGAAAAATTCAATTACTTACCTACGACTAATCTTTCATCATCTGGAACATCTTTAAATATCCGTTTAAAATCTTCGGACCGAGATTTGTACGTTGGATATAACACGTGGTACCATGATTTCTTTTTGTTTCGATCTCCATTCCTGGATTCCTTTTTAGCTTCATGCGTAGAACTCTTACTATAATCGACTGAATCGGACGACTTATTTATCGCTTCCTAAGTAAAAAATAATAATTAAATGATATTTCTAATGGTATTAGAACAAGCAGCAAGAGGAACTCATAACATTGATATGAAACATAATATTACCTGTGACTGATCGTCTGATTTATTAGCACGAATTGATTCTTTACTCGAGTCAGAATTTAATCTAATATATTCTCGTCTGCAATGAGCTTTAGGACTTGGCCGAGGAGATAAATTAGGACTAGATTTAGGGCTACCACCTCCGCTATTTATTGTTTCTTGAGGTATCTCCGTTGATATTCCATTCCCTACATTTGTTGCACAACTCTGATGTCCCAAATTTGATGAGTTTATACTATTGATTACATCATGACTAGACATTAACAGATTTTCAACTGATTTATTCCTATAAGAAACAATTTTTTTTTAAGTCAAGCTTTATCTCAAAAAAAAAAAAAAAACAAAAACAAAAATAGAATCGTTTGTGTTGTCAGTGATATAGCTAAGAATGAGATACAGCAAAAAAGAACTCATATCAAATGGAGTTAGTATAATGCATAGAGAAAACTTGCATATGAGAATACATACATGCTTGATACAGGATATTTTTGTATCAATTCCACTTTATGGTGCTTAATATATACACAATAGCATTGTCGAATAATTCAGTTGTAGAATATGCCACCCATTGAAACTCCAGAGTATTGCAAATTAATTACACAAAACAAAGCGTTCGTGTTAAAGTACAGTAGAAATGATTACAAAAAAAGAAAATATAACATATATTTATTTAAAAAATAAAATAATTATTCGACATTTAGAAAAGAATCACCTGCCACCGTAAAAATAGACATATTTCAAAGCAAGCAAGCTGTCACGGTCAATGCAAATAAGTTGTCATCGAACAACTTTAAATGATATATGACATTGTTACTAAGAGTATTGAAGAGTTTATAAAGATTTCATAATAAATAATAATGATGTCTAGAGTTTCAAAAAGAAAAACAAATACTATTTCCGAAATACTATTGCCACTATAAATCACAGTTCTTTTTTTTCTTATTCGAACGTAGAAGCCAAGTTAAATACAAATTCTCAACCGATTAGTTCCTTCCGACTGAGCGGCCATACTGATGCTCGCCATCTATCAGCGACATGACTAGCAAGACCTGTATTCAGTGCTACCACTTGTACTTATAAAAATAATTTTACTAATATAAGGCAGCTAATATGGCGCTACCTTGTTACAATCTATATATGTATGTATGTTACATGCATGTGAATTAAAAACGATTGTAGATTTTATTAAGCTCAAATATTAACATCACAATAGATAAGATGAAAGAAACAAAGAATTAACGAAAGAACGACTACGGCCTCGCGATCGGAATTATTGTGATTTATCTAACAGGTAAGAGACGACCAATCACATAAACAAGACTACAACAACAATTGATTAATCAGTCCTTTTCCGTAACTTACATTTCAAGGCTACCATCTTGTCTACTTGTATGATATTATAAAGTCCAAAAAAAACTATTCGTTTAATAAAAATGAAAAAAACGGATCATATATATGCATGTGTGTGTATGTGTTTGCACATATATATATATATATATAATGTATATATATATATATGTGTGTGTGTGTGTATATATATATGCATATGTATATGTATTTGTATATATAGACGATAAAACAATCAGTTAGATTTCATCTTTAAAAATTCCCTAAAGAGAAAATCGTCAAAAAGGATAAGCGTCAGTGACATTTATTTTTAGACAGTTACTCATTCGGTCAGTACATACGAGAGGTCAGTGCACGTCACGTAGTTAGCATTCAGAGTTAAAAATTTGGTGAAAATTTATCTGATTTTGTGCATAAAAAAGGAGTCTTTCCTGAGACTCTCTCGCGGCAGAACATTGGGGGGCAGTGCGCGGAGGTCTCAGGTTTAGTGAAAATTCGTAATTTACGTGAAACTCTACTCGAACAGTTGAAGAAGTGATCGCGTATACTAGGAAAGTATTCGCGGTATCCTATGTAATATTCTGGTGTTGCATTTGAAAACTATTCTTTTTTTAAAGCATTGCCGTCGTTTCGACGTCTGTAAAGAGCAGACGGACCGTACGACAGGTTATGTCAGCTGGATTGGCAGGTGCTGTCTCAAATCAGGTCAGTGTGTTGACTTGCTACCACACTGCTACTCTGCACATTCCTTTCACTGAAGCAGCCATTCTAAATTTTCTATATTTTTTCATGCAACGGAATGCAGCGGATGAAAGGGCAAACCAACAATCAAGGTAAGACCTTTTTATTGTTATTGCACTTTTTACGTCGCTCTTTTGACTTTTGCGCGTGTATGTCGAGTTATACTATGTCTACCTTTAACGCATGTATGTGTGTGCGCGCGCACGCGAGCGCGACGCTGTCGTGTACACGTATAAGGACGTATACCGTATCTATGTATACATACATAATATTTGTATTGTACATGCAACGCATTATGATTACATTAAAATCTTACAAATCTGTATATTCATATTGTTTAATTTCTCATTACATAGGACATTAAATTATCTAGAATAGGCATATATTCGGTGGAAAAAAAAAAAAATATATATATATATATATATATATATATATATATAAAAATAAGAAAAAAATGGAAAAGGAAAGGGTTCTAGAATTTGATATAATCTGCATGTTCTCCGCTTCCTTCAATCTAAGTAGTCCAATAAATAACGTGTTAGAGAAAGCTAATAACTAATAAATTGCATGATAAATACGCATATATCTTTGAAAAAGTATATTATTTATACAGATACCTTTCAAGTTTTAATCTTATGTTATAAGTGGATGTTACAATTTGTATTTGTAATTATTTAATATCTGTGTATGTTTATATATTTTAAACTGTGTATTCATTGAGGAGAGTGAAAATAAATCCTTCCTTTTGCTTTATTATTATTTATATTTATCCAATATAATATTAGTTAATAAAATATAAGACAGATCATACAGTATGGCATTTCAAATTGTTTACACATTCTTACGTATCTATTTTTCAATGTAATTTAATAACATTATAATTTTATTCACTCAGAAGGCTACTTTTATTATAAATAATTTTGTTACCTTTGATTCAGAAACAAACAATACCATATCTATGCACTCATCTGCACTTGAGAGATAATATAATTGCTTTGATAAGTATATTGATATTTTCTATACTGTACTAATGTTATTTTTAATACATATGTATTCTCAATATCATAGCTGTCAGTATAAAATATATCGTGGCCTGTATTTAAATTATTAAGAATTATACGATTCAATAGTAATATTTTGGAGACATTGTTATCAAGTTAATTTATAACAATATGTTCTCTAGTAAGCAATGGTCCAAAAGAACATCAGCAACAGCAACAACAATCAGAACATGCTGCTGGAGAAGATACTGGATTTGATTCATGGAGAGGAAGTAACAATACGCAACATCATTCGAGTTATCCAATTAGTACTGGTGATCCTTACAATCAATACTATGCGAGCACATCATTTCCTTACCAAACGTTTGGTGCTGGGGATGGTACCTGGTCAAATGGGACAGATCCAGTTGCATTTCTCTCTGGATATGGAGGCCAAATAAGTCATGATGCATATGGTATGGATGGAATGTTCTCCGCGAGTGCTGGTGGTGGTTTTAGTACATTTGGTCAACCTGCCTTCAATTATTTCCATGGAAATGGTGATTTTAGTGCTTGGAGCACACCTAGAAAAACTCGCTACGAAGATTATTATCAAGCACCAAGGGGAAATGAGAGTTATCCAACACCAAGTAGCGCTGCTATTAAGACTATTGAACAAAGTGTACAAAGCTTATCGATTGGAAGTGGGGAGGTTCCAAGACAAGATCAACAAACAACATCTAATCAGCAGATAAAATCAGAAGCAAAGGAGCCAAGAAAAGTCACTTGGGCAAGTGTTGCAAGTCAACCTGCTAAACCAGTTCCTCCACTTTCATCGTCTCAAGGAATGAAAAAGAAAGCTGGAATGCCACCACCGCCCATTGTACCAGGAAAACACAATATGGATATAGGAACATGGGGCGAAGGAAAATCATCTGCTCCTCCTCCTCCAACCGCACCACCGCCGCCGCAAGTGCAACCACCAGTTCCGCCACCTCCACCACCCGTGCAAAGACAGAGACCACCTCCTCCGCCTTGCTGGAACAGGCAACCAACAACTCCTCCGCCACTTCCCCAATCACAGATCCATATGCCAACCCAATCGCAACACCCGCAACATTCACAGCACCAACAACATCAACAACATCAACAACATCAGCAACACCAGCAACATCAGCAACATCAACATCAGCAGCATCAAACTCAACAGCAGCAGCAGCAACAGCAACAGCAACAGCAGCAACAGCAGCAGCAGCAGCAGCAGCAACAACAACAACAACAGCAGTCACAGCAGTCACAGCAGTCACAGCAACAACAACAGCTTGTGCAAACACAATCTCATCCTGTTTTGGACGAACTCAAAGTGAAAAATGATTATAATCCGGTAGAATTTGATCAGACTGCACCTGGGGCTAGGTTTTTTGTAATTAAATCTTATTCAGAAGATGACATTCATAGATCCATTAAATATGAAATTTGGTGTAGTACGGAACATGGAAACAAAAGACTGGATCAGGCATATAGAGAAGCTAGCCGCGAAGGTGCACCTTTGTATCTTTTTTTTTCTGTTAATGGATCTGGCCACTTCTGTGGAATGGCTCAAATGGTTTCTCCTGTCGATTATCAAAGTAACAGCTCTGTTTGGTCTCAAGACAAATGGAAGGGACAATTTAGAGTTCGTTGGATTTATGTCAAAGATGTCCCTAATGGGGAATTACGACATATTAAATTAGAGAATAATGAGTATAAGCCAGTAACCAATTCGAGGGATGCACAAGAAGTTCCTCATGCGAAAGGTGTAACAGTTCTGCGTATATTGCATACTTATCGTCATTCTACTAGTATTTTTGATGATTTTGGACATTACGAAAGAAGACAAGCAGAAGAAGATCAACGCAAGGCACCTTTGAATTCTATGCAACATCATCATCCTTCTTCCAACCACAGAAATAGAGGACATCCTGGAGATTTGTCACGAGATCATCACCAACACTCTCAACATCATCTTCATCAACATCAACGCAAGGTAAGGATTGATTTTAAACAATGGTCATTCATAAAAGATAGATAACATACTCTTATCTTTCCTTCCCCGTTATTTTTAGGATCGAGATGGTGGCCGTGGTAGGGGCAGAGGAGGTTCTCGTCAGTAGCAATGAATACACCTGAAAGCTATTATTATTGGCAAGATAAATGAATGTAAAGGAAGAACGCTGCGGCTAATTATCATCTTACTCCATACGTTCGCTTTTCAGGATTTGAAATGGGCCTTGTCTTTCCATCATGGAACTCACTCTCCATTTCGAGGCCACTTTCTTTTATTAAATGATTAATAATACATATGATAATTAGCGTCGCGTTAGCGTAATAAATATTATGTAATAATAAATATTACGAAGAAGAAGATAATTCAGTCTCAAAGGATATTGGGTAAACTTGATGACGGTAATAAGTATCTAGTGTGGTGTTGCGTGTTATTCGTCGAAAGGTGTTTCTTAAACGTACAAATTAATAAAAATGAAAGGAAAAAAGCACAGGATATGGAACAGAAGGAAAAAAAACTGTAATACATGGACTAATTCTTGTAAAATGCTTAAACTTTTGTTGAAAATGTAAAAAATCTACGCGAGAACAATATTATATCAAGTGTCATTTAAATTAATCAATGTTCTAAACGTCAGTGGACATATAATCTGGTGCCTGCAACTGAGAGGGCTTTCCTTTCTTTGTTAAAGGGATATGCAGGAGCTTATTCAATGTTCTGTTTATAATCATTATGCTTGACCATTGAATGATAGCTATAGTTATTATCAACTGATTGTTTTGATTCATCTATTACTCTATTAACCATGGACTGCGAAAATGGTTCGAGATATACAAGGAAAAATAAGGGGGCGAGGAAGAGGAGATGGAGGAGGGGAAAGGGGTAACAATATTGTGCAGTTACTTTGTTGTAACTTAAACGATAATATTGATGATTATTATTTTACAATGTGACATGTATTTCACGAAGCAAGATTCTTATTGTTAAATATGTTACTATAATTTCTCTTGTGGTATAGTATAATCTCTACAATGGATAAAAAAATATATCTTGCAAATTAGAATTATTTCTACAATGGAACAGATTTATTTTGCATTTTTCTATTAGGCTTAGATTATTATGTCTAGATCATCTCTATCTAAAACAAGGCTTTTGATGAAAGTGCTGCGTATTTTAGAGAACAGTAATCTATATTATCTATCAATTTTACAATCTGCAAGTGCAAGTAGTAAATCAATATTTTAGGCAACTAATATATATATATATATATATATATATATATATATATGTATGTATGTATGTGTATATATATATATATATATATACATATGTGTGTGTATATAATATATACACACATACGCGCGCACGCGCGCGCACATACACACTCACACACACATATATACAAACTTACAATGTAAAAAAATATATTTAAAAAGGAAAGATTTCTTCCTATCTTTCGTTATAGCTTTACTTGTGGTTATTGGTTAATTAAAAACTGGCTGATTAAATTCTCGGTAATATCTGACGGTTGTCTAAAATAGTATCATTAGATTTCTGCTTCAGTTTATTTACATCTAAACAACTTATATTACATCGTTGTAAGCTATTTCTCTTTACCAAACAATAACATTTGTATAGACTAAAGTGACTTTTATAATTCATAGTTTATGCAAAAGTGATAACACATTTGCAATAATCAATAATTATTATTTACCTTCTGCAATATATAAATACACACAGTATCAGTAATATTACGATCTTGAGTTGGATCCACTTGTTAATGTCAAAGAAATATTCCTTTTTAGTTTTTTTTTCTACTTCATACATTTTCAGAGAAAGTTATTAATATATTCTAAGGATCATGGGATTGTAGTAAGTTAAATAATTTTGATAATAATATTTAAATAGAGTGCATGAATGTTAGTTACATTTGTTGCTTAATTCTAAATATTTGATTCTGTTTTAGCATTGGCAAATACAAATTTCTCTGTATTCTCTGTGATAGATGAAAAAAGGAAAAAAAAAAAAAAATAGAAATATTTAATGAATTTATTATAACTAAATTAAGGCAGTGACGGAAGATCTCATTTTGTGTTTTACAAAATTTCTTTTGTTGTTCCTTCAACATCCTGACAAATTTGAGAATTTGTAAGAACTTCATTCTCCATTTCTTTTTCACCAAAGATGTCCGCGTCGTGTTGTCTCTGTTGTAGTTTCTTTGTTTCTATCATTATATCATTTTGAAGTAGTTGTTGCTGTGCAAAATAATTGCGCATATTATCACGTATCTGCTGACAAAACTTTTCAGGATTTGCCTCCATATAACGATATACAAATAGATCAGCACCATTTATAGTAAAGTAATGATTAAAAATATTAATTTGGGCTCCAATAAAAAAGTCTTGCGGCGTGTAATATAATGGATTATCTCTATCAGTCCCAGGTTTTGTAACGAGCATTGCTTTCAAGAAGCACCCTTCGCGACGACCAGAATTGCGCTTTTCAAGCTCTTGTATTAGCACGGTACCTTCGCTTAAATTGTATTCTAAAATGAAATCACGATCTTGATCTTCAGGATGTACGTTATCCATTTTCATAGAATAACGTAATTTTCGAGGAAAATTAGATAATTGTCGTATAACATCCTTTTTAGGTGGTTTAACTCTAAAGGATAAACAGCTAGCGTATGTGTCCTCGGGGGTTCCAAATTTGATATGCGGAGGTACTTTAAATTCAGACAATAGCTTTATCCGATCATTAGGTGGATCAATAGGAATATTGTTGGGCTGAATTATCCTCAGTACTTCCGAATAATATTTTCTGGTAAAAAGGTCACAATCGTATAAAAGAAATTGTCTCCCAAATATATATACAGTCTCACCTATCTAATATATAAGAAGGATATCGATTCAATTTAAATCATTATGCTTTAAAGAATGTAAAATTACTTCCTTACCTTGAAATCCTTTGGCGTATAATACTCTATTATCTCGGGATCACCGTATTCCATATATATCCCTGGATAGGACGATGGAAGGTATTTCCAATTTTTTGGTACTTTTACTTTCTTTAAAAGCATTGTTACAGGATCCTTTCCATCGTTTGGTTTATGAACCTCGCGTATAGCTATGGTATCGTCCATCAAGAAATACATTATTTGATAAAAATCGTCATTCCATTTGGCGTTGAATGATAAAATCATTCTATCATATTCTAAAAAACGTCGCCTTGTATCATCGGGCATTCGAGTAACGCATGCCGTAGCTTTAATTTTCATTTTACGATCTTCTATGTACGGATCTATGGGCGTGTCTTCTTTATCTCCCACATCTATACCCTGACTACTCAAAAATTCTCTCGTAAATAGATCACAATCAATAATATGATAAACTATCCCGTGGATGCCTGTAAGTAATGTAAAAGTGTAATTATAAAGGTATAAAGAAGTGTATATCAGTTAAAAAATGATAAACTATAATACTGTCGATCGAATATTAATTTAGGAAAATTCATTAAAATGGCTTAGACTTACATATATCTTTACCAACATTAAGATCTTTCCAGTGGAAATAATCGCCATTGATGGTTTTCGCAACTCTATTACGCTTCACAAGTTTACCTTGCAAAAAGCCAGCATTTTCTATAGAAGGCTCCGTTACGCATAAAGTATCGTCCTCTAAGAAATATATAATGTATACATGACGTATACGAAAATGTTCGTTCGGAGAATGAAAAACTCCTTGACGAAAAAAAGCCTTAAAACGAAGACACTTTTGCGCGAACAATGCGTAATGTGGTACAAACTGTTGATATCCGTAATCACGTACGCGACCATACGTTAACGATGGATCGTATCTAAGTTCAATATATCAATCATCATAATTGAATTAATTTTAAGAAGTTAATGAAACTTACGGCAGACTTTGTATTTTTTCCTAAGAATTGGTAAAGCTTGAAATTTCTTGATGATGATCTTCTAATAACTTACTGTATGGGATCTTTCTCCTCCATATAGGCAAGAGATGCAACATCGATAGGCCTTCCTCCAATACCGAATTTACTATCGCTTAACACTCGAAAACCATTTGAAAAGTCAAATCTGTGCTTGAGCCTGTAATCTTGTATCTTTAGGAATATTAAACACATCATTATATTGTTGTATTAGAATATAACGATTGCGCCTCGTCACATTTAACAAAAGAAAATTTGGAGAAACTTACACTTGGATCACGAAAACTATAGCCGGGCATGAGAGGTAAGCCTTCCATATTAAAAATTAAAAATATATACGAAGATAAAAAGACGTCCGAAGATTACTGTTACTATTTTATATAATAGAACTTCTTTAATACTGGAGAAATTCACTTTTCTAAAGAGATGCCTATATACATATACATATATATATTATATATATATATATATATATATATATATATATATATATATATATATATGTTGCTATAACAACGCGATTTTCTATTGATCTAATAACATCAAACAGCTTTGATTTTCGCGATTCGATATAGCATAATCGCACTTTATTTTTTATAATCACATTTCTGTAGGTTGTGAATAATTTAGACTCAGAGAAATGGTGTTCAATTATTTATTTCTGCATGATTTATTCACAGCAGTTTTATTATTGAATGGCTTCCCTAAATCATCTGAAATTATTCAAATAATAAAATCATAAAGTAAGAACTTCTTTAAAAATAGCCATACAGCCTGCAGATAGGCAACCAGCCACTGGTACAGTTATCAACCATGCAAAAGCAATATTTCTGAACAGTTTCCAAGAAACACCCTCACCACCACGCGATGCCCATCCAACACATACCACCGATCCTACTTTGCAATGAGTCGTTGACACAGGTAAACCAGCCTTACTTGCCAACAAAACTGTCACTGCGGCTCCTACCTAGAATATCGAAAATATAAATACTATACGTTTTTACGTGATACATTCTTAAGTATATATAAGTTATATTAATTAAGCTTATCTATTATTTACCTCTATAGTGAAGCCTGTAGTAGGTGTTATACGTGCTAAATCTTGTCCTAATGTACGAATTACTCTACGTCCCCATATCCATAAGCCAGCAGAGATACCTAATCCACCATAAAGTAGTATTAATATTGGTGTATCAGCTTCTTGTTTTGCAGAACCTTCTGCATATATTGACCATAATGCTATGAGAGGACCAATAGCATTGCTAACATCATTACCACCATGTGCGAAACTACCAAAACCAGCTGTTAATACTTGTAGAAATGAAAATAACTTTGACACTTCTGGTTGTTCTTCGTCTTTCTTATCGTTCTCTGCTTGACTTTCTTCGGCATTAGAACCACCTACTATTAAAAGTGGACTAGCACTACTATTACCGCGTAACTTTGGTGCAGCAACTTCTTTTGTGTCGCTATTACTACTACATGGATTTTCCGAAATTATAGACATAGCTGTTGTTTCTCTTTTATCGCACGTACACAAGGCCGTCTTTTTTTCACCACCAGGGCCAGATAAAATTATCCTTTTCCTTTGCCACGGTACAACAAATAAATAAACAATAATTCCTGAAAATAATCCTAAAGTCAATGCAGCCGTCAAGCTACCCCACCATGGCATTCTGTCCAACATCAACACTGTGTGGAATAAAAAAATATTATTGTTTCTTCCTGTAATATCATGTAAACATAGGTAAAATATAATCACACACATTTAGGTCCATCATGTGCAACTGACATGACATTGACAGCGATAGTGAGGCCATATGCTAAAGGAAGTATACGAAGTCCCTGTTCAAAAGGTTTGCTAGACCTTAATACAAATTTTCTTATGAGCCAGAAGATAACAGCGGATACGATTCCGCTGAGTAAAGGGCTTGCAAACCAGGATGCTGCTATATTTATTAGGGCAATCCATTTTACCTGTAAATTTTTAAGGCAATTATTAACTATTAATTATTATCAATAAATCATTTATTATTAAATGAATTTAAAGTGTTACAGACCCCTGCTGTACCCCTGCAAACAAGAGAAAATCCTACGGTAGCTCCAACAATGGAATGTGTACCAGAAATTGGAAGTCGTAATGCCGTTGCAAGCAATAACCAGATTCCAGATCCAGCTAGACTAGAAAGTGCTCCTATCATTAATTCTTTTTCATGGTTTTCGTATAATGTGACATCTAGTATACCCTTACGCATTGTATCAGAGACCTAACAATAGAAAAAAGATAAGCAAATTTGTTGGGAAATTAAATATTTACTATGCATAATCTCTGGATCTCTCCTTTTCTCTCTCTCTCTCTCTCTCTCTCTCTCTCTCTCTCACTATTAGAGTATACCTTATATCCTATCAGTACAGCACCAGCAATTTCGAAGAAAGTTGCCAAGATGCAAGCTTGAAAAATTGTAAGGACCCCGGCACCCACGCTTGTCCCAAAACTGTTTGCAACATCATTGGCACCTATGCCAAATGCTAGGGCAAATGCTACTATGAACCCAACTATTAGTATCCAAATGAGATTTTCATCGTATGGTATGCTCATATTTATGTTATTAATAAACAGTGCTATTTGAGCTTTGACAGTGCGATGAGTATTTTTTTTTTGGCGTTATATATGTCTGTCTTAAAGTTAATAGGCGCAATCAACTTGTTTTCCTTAATATTTGCATAACAATGGATATCAAACGAATGAACATATATCAAGAAAAAGCTCTTCAATAGTAATTCAAATTCATTGAAGAGTATTATATATTAGTATATGTAAATATTAATCACCAGAATATATATCTTTGTATATACACTTAAGTGTATATTTATATTTTTTATTTTGTTTCTAACACAATCAATTATGTGTTTATATTTTTGTACATACAACAGAGGTAGTATTTCGATACAGCACCTGTTTTACCTAACGGCATGACTTTATTGCTCGTTAGCCTATAATTGTTTTAGCAATAAAATTATTGATGTTTAATAACCCTTATATATTTGCCAGTTTTGCTTGGGTCACAATTATAATGTTCAGTTTTGGAATTATTCTTTGTCAGCATCTTCCTTTCACTAATGCATGCCAATTTTTGCAGTGACCACATCTGAAAAAAGAGATGTTCAAAAGAATTATATAATATTAAACATTTATTTGCAATAAAATTTCAAACGTTATATCAAAAATATTTTTTGAAGCAATATTATGTTTACACCTCAATTTGCAGCTTTAATTGATCTCATAGAAATGTTCTACAAGCAAAATTGTAATTTTGTCAAATTTCTTACAGGAGTAAGGCATAGATTGGAAGATTCCTTTTTCCACTTTGCACTTCTTATTTTTTATTGTCCTACATCGCGATCAATTTTCGTGTTTCCGATTAATAAATCGATAAAAAAGAAAATATAAGTAAAGAATATTTTACTTTAAAAGAAAAAGTAAGTTGTTTTAAGAAAAATCATTGGATATAATGTCAGAAAAATTGGATTTGGTTACGTCTTAATGATAATCAAATAGCGAGAACGGAATAAGTTCGTTGACGGCAAAGATTTCGAAGGTTTTTAGTCGATAACGCGTGTCTGTCCTTTTACAGATCTTGTCTCTCCGTTGCCATCATGTTTTCTATTGCCCTTCGAACGTCTATCTAAATCTCCTACCTTTTATAACTGAGCACTTTTCGTAAAGCGATACGATTCGATGCGATCATTAGTGGTCGTTGTCAACGTGATATCTTGTCAATATTTCAATTTAAGTTAATAAAATGCGAAAGATATCGCGAATAAAAATGCTCGTCAAATTCGCGAACCAATATATAAGTCTTTCACAACCGGAGATACTTGTGTCGCATCCCCCTCAAAGGGAGAGGGAATGAGATATTGATCCAGTATTTACCCACGAAACTCCTTTATAGACGTTATAGATTGATTTATTTTACTAACATTTTATAAATATTCCATCTTATTTATATGCTTTTATATTTTTATTTTGCTTCGTCATTTTTCTATTTTACCGTTACTCTGACATCTCATCGATTTGTCTATGATTTATACGCGCTAGGAAATGACTCGTTTAAGGTTGCATAAAGGATGTTAAATACGTTAAATATCCCGGTATGCGAAGCATAATTGTCGTTAACCGTTATAAATACAGCAAAGATCTTTATTAATTCAAACGTTTTCATAAAAATCTTACAATTACTTTCATTATGTCGAAATTATATGAAATAATTTATGCTTATTTCTATATATCTTGATAAATTGAATCGTGCGCGTGCGATACATAGATATGTATATACACAGATAATAGGGAACATCTAAAGGAATTTGTCATTTTATATAAAATACGTGGTTTATAATTTGTATAGAAACAAAACAAATTGTTTATTTTGATAGGCAGATAAAACAAATTATATAGATATACTATATTTCATTTAATATATTTATATATAATTTATACATTATTTATAAGTTTTATAAACACATTCTTCATGACACAAGTATCAGTGTGCTATAAAGTATACAACTAATTGCTAATAGATTCAATCAAGTTTTATTCAAGATTCCATCTCTCTTTTTCTTCTCGTTCTTTAACAACTTCATTTACTAATGGGGTAAGATATAATACATCCTGTAAAAATAATAACAAATTAAGTAACAACAATAAGATATGTTTACTATAAATCTTATTTAGAGAGAAGAAATTTTATAATACAATAATTATGTAACAGCACATAACTCATATATGTTAAACATACAAATGACTCGATAGAGTTGGCAAAAATAAATCATTTTTAATAATTTTTTTTACAATATTTAACAGATTAAAACATGTACCTCTTCGAATTTAGTCCATTGTTCTTTAGGTAGAATTCTTTTCTGAGCATCCAACTGAAGGGCTCTTACTAAGCGAAAATTACGTTCATCTCTTATATGTAGTGGAAGTCTTCTTAATGCTTCTTGTACATCCGGATCCAGTTCGCTACGTATATCATCACGCATTAATCCTATAATTTTTTAAATATTGCTTCAGACACATCTATGATCCATGCACATCTATGACATATCTGTGTATGTGTCTATGCAAATATATATATATATATATATATATATTATATATGTACATACATACATACATCATACATATATACATATGTATCGATTAATATTTTTTACCGTATTTATTAAAACCAGATACATTATACATCCATTTTTGTACCGATGGTGCTAAAACAGATGACAAGGTGCATGTTATTATATAATTTTTTCTTTTCCAAAAAGAAATAACAGTATTTATAATTGCAATGTTCCTAAGAAAAGAAAAGCATGATTACTTACTTACTACGTATTTATTAAGTAAGCTAATTAGCATTTTCGTACGTTTGAAGTCGTAAAATCTGATCTGCGATAATAATACTTTTTCAAAGAAAAATAGAACTATTGAACGACCTTAAAATAGACTTGACACCGATCGAAGCGCCACTTCGTGCTATATTTTGAAAGTTTTAATGATTACATCCATAGACCTTATTAGTCTTAGATGGATTAATCCTATAACGTTTTTATTCACGTATTTTGGATGACGTTATCTCTGCTTGAGCATTTGTAAATGCATCCTAAGTATCCATCTATTCCATGGAACATCCGTATTCGTTACAGTTTATTGTCATTTTGAGTTCGTTTAAGAATTCCTGAGGAAAATCGAAAACGACGACTTTGAGGAAATGTATGTAATTCATAACAGATTGGTATAATTATTCTATTTTAATACTCCTATTTTAATTATATTCATTATACAAATATTTCGTTATTGTATATATATAACAAATATAGAAACCACGTGGTTTGTTATATCAGAAGGATGATTGTTGATTATTCGACTAATTTGTTAAAAAATATCCATGAAAGCCTTCCTACTTTCGGTACAGGCAAGAGTACGATTATACGAGGAATTTATGAATATTGGCATTATGGTTGTGATGGTTTTAATGATAGGGTAGATAATCTTAAATGTTATAATATATGTGTATTATGTGTGTGTATATATATATATATAAATATATATATATATATATATATATATATATATATATATATATATATATATATATATATATATATATATATATGATATAATCGAAACGCAATCACATAAATTATAGTATGTACAAAGAATAATATGTGTGTCTGAAGAATTTTTTATTTAGGGATGGGGTTGTGGATATAGAACATTGCAAACCATTTGTTCATGGATTATAATTAATAAGAATTTACAAGAAAAAGTTCCAAGTATACGAAAAATTCAAGAAACGCTTGTTACATTGGAGGATAAAGAGAAACCATTTATCGGGTCAAGAGATTGGATAGGATGCTTCGAAGTGAGTCTTCTATTAAAGATATAGTATTTTTTTTTACAAAATTTAGACATTTCTCTAATAAAAAAGTAATTTACTAGTTATTCAACTTATAGGTATGTCTTATTCTGGATAATTTGTATAACGTAAATAGTAAAATAGTTCACATTAGAAGTGGTCAAGAACTGTCAAAATATTTGCATATCATTAGACAACATTTCGAAGAATTTGGATGTCCAATTATGATGGGAGGAGATCAAGATTGTTCTAGTAAATGTATCATTGGTATGCATATTGGATTGAAAGAAGTCTATTTGTTAATCGTTGATCCGCACTTTATAGGTAAAGCTAAAAGCATAGAAGAATTAAAAAATAATCAATGGGTAAGATGGCAAAGTATTAGAGACTTTGTTTACAGTTCCTTTTACAATCTTTGTTTACCACAAATTAAGATAACTTGATATACAAATCTTTTTTATCTTCTTATTTATTTCTATTGTATATACTTTATAAGATTAATCATTATTGCAATAATTGATAAACAACATCTATTTTATGGATTATAGAATAAATTTTCGCATTTATAACAATCTATTACTTATTCTTATGAAATTAATTCAATCTGTATTAAGTAAAAGGCATACGCCTTGTAGAATCCAGTGTGAAATATGTTCCTCTGTTGAAAGATCTGCTTCAAATATCAAACCTTTACCCATTGGATTGCGTCTATTTGACGTTGTGTACACTGGAGTTTTTACTGTATTCTATATAAATTTATAATGAAAGAAAATAAAAAAGAAAAACAAAATATACACTCATCAGATTGAATTTTTTAAATCTGTAGTTTTTAACGTATCATAATTATACCTGAAGTTTGAGTCTATGAGCTTGAATTGGTATTACCAAAAGAATTGGCAATTCTTCAGTAAGAATTTTTGGATAAGATCTTTTAAGACAGTTTTCCTCTATATCCCATCGGGCTCCTTCCAAGTACAGACCATGTATGTAACAACCCTTTCATTTAAAATTTGACAGTTGACTTGTAATGTTCATACAATTACAATTGATTCATATAAATATTATTGATTCGTTCATTGTATAATAATTCATTGACATACTTGTTCAGGCCTTTCTTCTATAGCATCGACTCTGGTATATTTCGTTACGGTCGTATAAATAAGTGAATGATCTAACGGCCAATTATTTTTACGACACGTTATTTGTACTAGAGCCGCTAGATAAGTCTCTGGCACGTGCAACCCGGACAACCACATAACTACTGGCTCATTGATACCAGACTAAAAAACAATTTTTAATTTATATAAATACATGCTACATCGCTCATTATCGAATCGTTTACAAATCATATATCAGCAAACCCAATCTGTATATTGTATTATTCTCTTCTGAAAGTGATCCATCCAGTTGGCAAGATTTTTTCTTGTGTCTGGCGCTAGTTTGAGCCATTCTTTGGGTAAAACACCATTATAGAGAGCAATGGAAATATTATCAAGAGTGGAATCCATTCCTATTTCTCCAGCGATAGCCTGTAACAATTTTATTGGTTTATAAAATTTTTATATATTAATTTTGCAATTGCGCGTTTATTAAGTATATAAGTGATTATTACCTTTCGTAGCTGAGAAAGTGTCTTTGAAATTGTACTTATCAATTTATTCACCCTTTCTAATTCTTGAAAGAGCACAATTGTCGATGGGGTGATATCCACTCCAAAAGTTCTTCTTATTTTACTTAAATCAAATTCTAGGGGTATCCTTTCAAGAATTTCTTTTGCTATGTTATCTATAAATTCTTCTTTACTGATTCCCGTTATGCTAACAGCTATGATAAAAATATTTAATGGCATGGCTTATATTGCACTTGTCTAAAGGAGAATTATATTTATTTGGCACATAGCATTCTTATTATTGACATTCAGGACAAAAAAAAAAGCTTGTATTTTATTTTATTTCTACAATAATATAAATAGTTTTTTAAATCTGTAAGGATTTCTTTCTTATAGCTTTTTACCTGTTTGTGGCTGTAGCTCTATTAAATTGGCCCACAACTCTCTAGTAGCTTGAGTAAAGTAACCAATTTCTGCGTTAGAATGAAGACCAAAAACCGCTGGGGTATTAACCAAAGGTAATTCTTCGATGAAATTTAAATACTCGTCGTAATCCCCTTCTGGTGGTATGACATAATCAACGTAGTCGTCATAATAGAAATGAAAAGGTTGAAAGGTATCAAATAGGAAATCACCAAAAAATTCATTCATATAAGTCTCCGACACTCGACGATCATAACTGTCAGTTACTCTACCACCATACATTACCTGAAAGTTTTTATAATTCCGAATATCCTCACATAATGTTACAAATTTATTTAATCGTTTTACAATTATCTTCAAATAATTATTGATTTTAATTTCATTTAGATATTACTTACTTCTCCTATTAAGTATTTTAAACTTTTCCATGGTATTCTTGGATCATTAGACCTTAAAGCTTTGGTCAAGTAAGTCTCTAATATAGAAGTACATACATTAAAATCTGATTCGTTAAAATCATAATTTATATTCCATCCAATTTTATCATATTTTCTTCTTTCCTGTCCATTGTAAGGTTAAAAATGGATTATTTTAATTTATACATTACTATATAAAGTTATTTATATTACCTGTATAACCGCGTGATAGAATGCTAGTACATAAATAAGATGTTTATAGGCAGGATGATCACAATTTTCCAGAATCTGCGGTGGCATTTTCAGATAAGTATTTTGTAAATTAAGTTTTAAACCGTTTGGTGGCTCTGTAACAACTGAAAACAAAGATATACGAAGTAGCGTTATTTTTTATTCCAATTGATATAGAAATACAAAATATATTTCAAATAGAAAATTCAACCTTTTAAAGATTGTTGCAAAATCCCTATTGGAAAATTGGGAGTTGGATCAGTAGTAAGCCATAGGCGAAAATCAGGATGTGGTTTCTCTAGATTGTCTAAACGATTTTCTAATTCTTTGATGAAATTTAATAATAAATGACAATTTTGTAACATTAACCATTGTCCCCTGAATATAGCTGTTTCTAATAATTCTATTGCATTCTGAAGTAACGAATAATAATTATGGTGATGTGCAATATAATATTCGATGACAATTACAAGTTACCTTCTCTTGATTTTGACCAAGCGATAAGTATTTGAATTTTCCAACACCGAAACCATATCGTTCTGCCAGTTTCATTAGCTGAGAAGTAGGATCCGAACCAGGGCTTAAAATAAAAATGATTGGCATCATAGCAGTGGATTGTTCAAAAATTAAATCCAAGCTGATATGGGGTGGCGTTACATATTCTTCACCCATAACTTCGATTATATAATTAATGACGGCACGATAGACTCGATCCACACGAAAACATCGTATTAACATTAATTTTTCGAATGGCCTTAATACGGTGGAATAATTAGAAGGAAATTCTTGTAATTCTGGATCATCCATGTCATACCACTAAAATACATAAATAAACGATTGTATGTTACAATAGAATTGATCTTTTCTGAAGTGACTGAGGTGATTACATCTTTCCAGTGGTCACTATTTTTCGTAATGTCATCAGGTAGACTTGCAAAAGTTTCAGGAAAATCATTAGATAATTTCAATAGGTCTTCCCACCCACTGGTAGCTAGCCATGTAGTAGGGTTGACTCTACTTGATATCTTAGTAGTAACGCATCCTTTGATAAAAAAATCCAATTGTTGCGGTGTTATATTACCGACACTTCCTTCTATATCTATACAGATCTTGAATGAATAAAGAATCTTGTGCTTTTCAAATATTCCTGTACAACCATAATCATAAACATTTTTTGTCAATATTGGAATAATGTTATTAAGACGCCTGACCAAAGTTGGATCTGGTAAAGATTTTTTTAAAGAAAATACGAAAACTTCGACGTAGCTGTTCAAGGAATATTGATACATCCTATTCACCGTTGGCATTTTAGCTAAAACAAAAAATAAAATAGCCCCTCTTTTTGCTACTGGCCGATAACCGTCTCGTAATTTATTTAAATCAACCGCTGTGACTTCACCAAGAAATAGTTTCGTTGTTACTTCGCTAGCGCTCGATTTGGTATTTTCTAATGTTTCGATTAAGTCAATGTTATCCAGCATATTGCCCTGATTCATAGCGATTTCTCGTAAAAGACTGTCCTCTAATTGTTTGAGCAAATTTTTATTTTCACTTATTTCAGCTATAAGCCTTTCACGTTGTTCTTCGATATCTGGTCGTTCGGTCCTCACTACTACTGACAACAATTGATCTTCTAGACCCTATTTTCAATTGAATCTGATTATCGTCAAAGTTATCGTTTTTCCCCTTTTTTCTTTTTCTTAATAACCGCCTTTATACTTACGGCAGTAGTTACCGTGTAGTTTATGACAATGGCTTTCGAATAGACGGCAGGATTAAAGTCAGGATTCGACATTTTGGTCGTTAAGTATATGCGAAACCGTGGATCGTAATCGACTTCTTTAGAACCCAATATAACAAAGGTTCGTCCTGCTATCGCTGTAATACAATTTAAAATTAATCAGATAGACAATGCGCGCATCCTACAAACGGTAAACATTGTAAATGTTTAAATATTGTACATGTTTTGCTCTCACATTGAATGTTTTTCGATAAAACATTATATAGAACAGGATCGATTTCGTCAACATCTTGAAATAAAATTGGCAAACCATATTTTATTGCCAGTTCGACTTGTTTCAAAAAATCTGCATCGGCGAAAGAAATAATCTTCAAGTTTTTATTTCGCTCTTTTCTTTTAATCCACTCTAATGCTTGTTGCTGAGGATCAATGCACAATGGGAATCTTGAAGCTTTCAACGTTAGGATACCATTTTGTACGGAAAGCTCATCCGGCGGGAGCCCTTCCGAGGTCCATCTTGAAGATTAATAGCGCACGTTCGATTGGATATTATAATCGGTTTGGCCAAGTTAAAGAATATTTTTCTCAACTCACTTGCTGATCTCCACATCGTCGCTAAGCTGTGTCTGTATATTAAACGGTTGCGAAAGCGGTATCTTTCTTTCTATGATGCTTCTCAGCCAGTCATTGTAAATCATATTGTTTCTGAATTCGTATGAAAATGGCCCACAGTAGGCGAGAAATCCTGAAGAAAGGAGACTATTTCCAATTATCTTTTCTTCTTCCTCGTGTAACCCTTTCAGTTCTTTTTGCCAACGAATATTTTCCGACGAGAGACCGCCGATTAATTTGTCGGCGGCAATTAGCCTGCGTTGCAAAAGATTCGTTTCTTCTTGAAGTTTCTGTCTTTCCGCCATGGCAGATTCATATTTAATATTCAATTCTTTTATAATCGTTTCAATTCGTTTCAATTCCCGTTCTTCTTTTTCTAAAGCTCTTTGTGCCTTTTCAGATTCAATTTCTAGCATTTGGACCCTTTCTATTTTGGGTTTGACCTTAGGATAAATAAATAAAAAATATACCGTAATATTAAAAGGGAAGTTATATCGATGTAGATTTTTTTTTTTTTTTTTTTTTTTTTTTATGTCAACAAAAGAAGACTATATTTACTTCTCTGTAAACTGCGCAGTAATCTAACACAGCCAACACAAATTTATAAAGACCATATCCAGCTCTGCTAATTGACTCCATTTGATCCATCTTCGTGGACTTTCTTAAGTGTGCTCTGACAGCTTGTTGCTGTTTATGTGTAATCTGTTCACAATTCATTTCTTGTAGCAACCTTAAAAAACTTGGATCACTCATCATACCCTTTGCTCCTTTCCAAGATATATCCTTAACACCTCTTAATATGGCAACACATTCAGAAACAATTTGCACCGGCTTTGGAGGCGTGGCAAATGATCTAAATGAAGATGTAGATATAGGGGGAGAAAAGAAGAAAAAAAAATAAAAGTAAATAAATAAAGAAATAAAAATGAAAAAGAAGCTTAAAGAATTAGGAAAGGAAGTAGTAGTATTGAAATTAAAGGAATAGTTCCTAATATCTTATAAGAAAGAAACCTTATTTCGGTGATGTCCGATTTATCGAGTTCCCCAAGAGCCAATCTCGCAGCGTCTAAAGCGGGCTGAGCCGCAGTAAGAGCTGTTTTGGCTTCAGATTCTTCTTTGGCAATGATCTTTTTTTTCTCCTCAATTTCCCTTTGCTTATCCACACTTTGTTCTTTTTTCTCCATTGCAATATCCGTACTTTCACCAATCGAACTTAATAATTGTTCACAATTCTTCGTTTGGTCGGCTACTTTAACTCTTTGCACAGCCAAAATATCATTCAATTCGGCTAAAGTGATTGACGCTTCGTCGATCTTTTGTAAACCTGCATTATTAAATAATACTAATGAATAATAGTTTTTTGCTTAGGAGTTTTAAGCAACAAAGAAAATAAAATAAAAAGTAAATAGTATAGAAATTTATCGAGACCTCCGGACAGACGATCACATTGTGCATTAATATAATCTCTTTTTTCGATTAACAAACGCAAAAATGTATTTATAAAATCAAGATAATCTTTTGGTGTGACGTAATTTCTTCGTCTTAATGTCGTTAGAAAATCTGCGGTATATTGTCCAACGGACTTGTGAACGTGCACCATGTGTAACACTATGTCTTCTCTATATTCTTGCGGCAGATTTGGATTCTGAAGTTGGTTAATGAAGTTGGATAATGAAAGTTGGATAATGAAATTGATGTCTTCATGTTAACAAATACGAGTTCTATATTATAACGTACATCTCTTAAAGTAACATTAGCTACCGCTATCAGCGCCTGATCTGGCCATGGAAACATCCAATCTATGGTAGTACTGTTCACCAAACCAGGATAATTACGACAGCGTATTCTCAATAAATCACCAGCAGGATTCATAGATAAGGCAATGCATAAATTGCCGATACATGTCTTTTCAAAATATGCCCATACACTTTCCCTAAAAGAAACAAACAACATCATACTTGCGTGTTCTTTGTAATAAGTACCGAAGGAGAAAGTAAGAGTTGAAAGTTCATTTATATCTAACTTCGTAACATCAAAACCAGCCGTCAAAGCAGTATCTCTACACGAAGTGATAATAATATCCTTCTCTTCGTCGGTAAAAAGAGTAGCCACTAGACCCGTCATAAGCATATTATTGATCAATTCCAAAAAACTTTCATCTACGATGTGAGAAGCAGTGAACAAAAATACAATTTTCTTATTCTCGACGCCGATTATATTGTACAATCTCTTCAAATCATCGCGAAACATATTTTCATTGTATCCCCGACTTAAGTTGATCTCGAAGACTGGACAGTTAGCAGCGAACGAGGCAAGCCTTATCACTGACTGTTTCCCACTACCACTGGTGCCTACTACGAGGGCGTGGCCACGGTGCATCCTAAGAATACGATGAATTCTTGTAAGATGTTCTAACGCATCATTAAAAAGAACCATTTGCAATTTTGTAATATTCCTTTCGTTATATTCTTCGTAAATCTGCGCGAAGACAATTTATATTATTGTGAGTATATGAGTGAATATAATAGATATGAACTTTCATTAAGGTAGAAAAAGTGTTTAGTTACTTCCATAAGCAGATTATACACAGCTTCGTAATCTAACAGATCCTCATAATATCTTGGCTCTTCCTCATAACAGGCATTTCTAAAGTCTCCAAAGAGCAATGGATCCCTTAATGTGTACTCAATTAATGTAGGTTCTTCTTCCCAGGTATCCTTTATCTTGCTTGTTACCTCTTCTTTTATTAAATTCTGATCCTAAAGGATGAGCATACGTTGTGTAACGATTGCACTAGTCAATATTTTTAATTATAATTCATAGTAATAAAAGAAAAATGTGATTACATCCTCGGTTATTAATCTATCACATATGACTCTTGTAAATTCATTTCTCCAAAGCCGAACGAATCGGTCTGCAGTTGGAAAGTAATCTGGATGACTTTGAACTACACCTGCCATTATTCTTGAAATATCTCGCATATTGAAGATATAATGAAATTTTGACGGCGTGGGCAATAATTCCGTTAAAACTATCTGAAGTAAAAAATGTATTTGCTATTCCTCTCCATTCTTTTTAATAATTCACTATTCGACTATTAAATGCAAAATAATATATCTTAATATATATGTTATGATAACCTGATAAAGTTCCAACGTAATATGAACGATGTTATCTATAGTAGATTGTACTTCTTCTGAAAATATTTCTAGATGCCCATTTAAAATACTCTTATAAATATATTGAAGCGTTTGTTTCATAGGGAAAGTGACATTGTAAACTGAAAACATCGAAATGAATCGCGGATCGACCTCGTTTCTTCCACCACCTGGTTTCCCCATTGCGGCTAAGTAGCCTGTGATTTAATTACAAAAAATAAATAAATACAATATATAATAACTATATATTATTCATTAAATTAACTTGTTTTTTCTTACAAATGTCTTTTATATATTTCCAGTTTAGATCTTTTCCACGGCCGTAAAGGCCACCCCTTTCAAATAGTAACTTAAGAAATGCAATGGGTTGTTGAGTCCCATACGTGTCCACTATCGGCATATTCATATCATCCATGAAAATAATTAACTTTTTTCCTGGGGGTGGCCCATATATTTCTCTGGATCGTTTTTCCACAGCCGATTCAATATTTTTCTGCACGTCCATCGAAGTTGTTCTCGATGAGAAATTGATAGATAATTTGTTCTGTATCAACACGTTAAATAGTTTGATTGGTGTCAATTATGAAATACTTATAATATCAATGTTATATTAATATACTTGCATATTTTTCGGAATCGATGCGCCTTAAAAAATCGTGAATTATCGCCGTTTTGGAGGTACCAGTTTCACCAACCAAAAGTGTAGGCCTTTGTAGATTATTCATTAGAGTAATAAACCATATTGCTCGAAGTGTGTCTTCAGTTGGCACTAATATCTCCGAAAAGTTCTTTAGTCGATCGTGAATATACGAAGGTACAAGCCATTTCCATGGTATCCATATTTTCTTTTGCATGTCCAAAAAATATTCGTATAATGTATTGAATAGAATTGGAATAAATCCTGCACGTATATGTGTTACATCATATCGTCTTTATTTTATCCCTAGTTGTGTTATCTCATTGTTATGTTATTAGTTAAAACTCTATTGATATCGTACACAAGATATCAATAAAATTTTACAATAAAGTACTCACGTATCGTTGCTGGTTTTTCACTCGTATCTTCGACGAGCATAAAACCAGAAGTTTTTTTCATATAATCGTCGAAACTCTTTCTAGAATCCTCTATTAAAGAAGCTCCTAAGGAACAATAACATGACTGAATATACATAGCTTCTAGTTGATCCTCTCTGCTTGTAGTATATTCATAATGAACCGGCTGTTCATCTTGATCCATTAAATAAGACTTGCTTTCTACAATTTCCTCTTCAGCCTGTAGCAATCCATCGAATACGTATGCAAGTTGAATTACCTAAAAAGTACACAATAAGCAAAGATAGTAGAAGGGAATATAAAGATATGGTGCAAATATCAGAAATACAAATAACTTCCTCCCGAATGTACATATATTAATTAATATGTATTCATTAAGGTATTACCATGTTTAAACTCGTTTGAGATATAATCATGTGAAGCGGTTTTACTCTTTGCAATCCCAACATTCCTTCTATAATAAGATTAAGTGCCCCGTGTACATATTTTTCACACATTCGAGCAAGGAATTCTTGGTCCTTTTCATTTTTAGTTTTTATCCATTTGTCGATATATGGTTGATAACCCAAGTTTTTTGGATCTACATAAACCATACCAGCTCTTGACACAGTAGCGGGGGATGCATATTGCAAATCACCTACCTAAAAAAAAAAAAAGAAAAAAGAAAAAAAAAACAGGACGAAAATGTTATATACAAAATGTTTAATATCACATACTTATCTATACAGCATATAATATAGAATATAATGAGAAAATAATAATTTGATTACCTCAAAAAGAAGATTACAATGGTTTTGTAGTTTTATCCTTTCTTGATTAGGCAAAGTCAAAAGTTTGTTGTCATCCATTACTGAATTCATATTCTCAATCCACAATGCATCGACATCCCCATCAAATAATATGTATTTTTTTTCTTCTTGTTCGGAATCAAGAGCTTTATTGACTTCGCGAAAAATATTACTAAGAAGACCATCCGTCCATTCGCGTGTTATTGGATCTAGTATACCGTATAACTCAATCACAGTGCATGCCTTCAAAAAGATGTATTTATTATTTGAAATATGAAGCCAATAAAAATGCGCGCGCCCCCCCCCCCCCGCCACACACACACACACACACACACACCTTTGGATTTAAGATGTAAAGCTTGGTGCGAATATTCAAGTAAGTTTGGGCCATACATAATATTTCGATAATAACAGTTTTTCCACCTCCTGTAGGACCAACAACCATTGTTGAATGTCTACCCATCATGACTTCATAAAGTTGAATAATTTTTTCAACCTAATATAATTAGCAAAATTATTATAAATCGTTCAAAGCATAAAGAAAAAATGCTGTCAGTTGAAAAAAAGAATAAATAAATGACCATTAGTAATAATGATAGGCGCACACATACTTGTTCGTTTAAAACAATATAATTATTTTCTTCCAACATCATGATCACAGCTTTATTAAAGTTTGGATATTCTATTCTGGGACAGTCAAGATCAGGAAATAAGTCTTTAATGAGACCCAAAAATAACGGTACATCGTCATATATAAATTTAGGAAGATTCATATCCCTGAGAGCTCTCATTAAGACAAGATTCTCTGCTAAATCGCCAGATGTTCTTTTTAATTGTCCAGCCATATTAAGTACAGATTTCATAGCTCTTAACCCAAAATCATAATGTGTTTGTTTGCTAAGTTGTTCTTCTGCCAATTTGTGTAAAACAGTCATCTTTTTCGCTAGAACTTTGGCCGTTAGGAAACCAGCACTGAAGAGTTTGATTTGACAAATCAATTCATTATCTGGCACTACACATACTACCGGTCTGAAGAGGGCCTTAACGGATTCTGGTAATTCCGTTCGACCAGCATATCCAGGATTCATAGTAATAAATATGCCCACTTTTGTATCCAAGGGAATATCATAACCTTCGAACTATCAAATAAAATATATCGATGAAATTTTTTCTATGAAACTTTTATAATTCTAAACTAAATTCAATGCCATCTTATGGCTATAAAATATAAAATATACATTGAAATACACACCATGAAATATTTACTTCTCATTTGCAATGCCGAGCGTATAGTTTGTAGTTGGGTCGATATAACAGATAATACAGAAATATCAATGCGATTAAATTCATCGAAACAGCCCCATGCTCCACACTGAACTAGTCCACCCAATGTTTTTCCTATTGCAACATAATCCATTCCCTCTCCACAATTTGTAACAAGACATAATAGACCTATGGCTTTGGCTAAATCTTTTGTTGTTTCAGTTTTTCCAGTACCAGCAGGACCTTTAAAAGGAAAAAAATAGTATTATATAATAACATTAATGTGATTCAAGAACAAAATATTGATGTATATTTACCAGCAGGTGCACCACCCAATTGCATTGACAATGCTTGAGTAAGGGTTAAATATATCCTATCTGTTAAAGGTGTCACTACTAATCGTCCATTAAGACCCATATATTCATATCCATATTCGAAAGATCCCGTACATTGATTTATCCACATATTGTCAAGATCGTGTACCCAGTAAAATCTAAGCTCAAAAGATAACATGCATATACATAGAAGCACAACGTGCATCACATAAAGATAATATATAATACATTATTGATTTGAACCTTAACTGACTTTCCCATTCGAACTCCACTGCGTCTATAATATTATCTCTCACAAAACCTTCAACTATGTCACGCATGTGTACATCAATCGTTAATAAGGCATCCAATTTTTTTCTATCATTATTTGTAAGCAAATCACCTCCCATTAGGGATATCACTTCATCAAGTTGATTGTTCAGTTGTTGCAGATACTAAAAGTAAGAAAAAATTGATCAATGATCAATAGAATTGATTATATCAAAGAAGCATATCCTAAGAAAGAAAAGCTAAATGTAAAAGTACTTCTTTCATAGCTTGTTTCTTTCCCATCGATATTTTATTGAAAACATTTTCCACTTCAGCAGTCCACCAGATTTGATCAGCAGCAAGTATCATCATTCCTTGAAAATCCAATATCCATTCAGATCTTGGACGTCTAATCTGATTAGAAGTGATAATGAAAAGCAAATCTTATTAAATAACATAAAAATTAATAAATGAACGTTTTGCTTCCTTACTTTTCCATAATCGTAGACTGCTTTTTTTGTTAAATATCGATTAGATGCTTTCATTTCATTCAAAACCAAAACCATCCAGTTTTCTATATTTCCTTCAGCAAGCACAGAATTCTTAAATTCCATGATCTCTTTTTCGCATGATACAAGGGCAGTAACTATAGTTCTTTTTTTTTCATCTAAAGTTAGATTTAACTTATCTAAGTTATCAAACATTTTGCCAATATGTTCTTGAATCACTGATGGATTACTGCTACCAAGAATGCTCAGTAATTCATCATCACTGATGAAACTAAACCTTGGAAAAATAATTCGTTTGCTGTTCAAATAATCAGTCAGTGACTTCTGACATCTATCAAGCCCAGCAATCATGGACATAAATTCATCCTTTCTTCCTGAATAGAGATAAAAGATAATTGAATCAACAATGAATTATTTCATATATATTTACTACATATTGATCAAAAATTTGGTAAATAAAATTATTATTTTGTATATTGTTTAATAAGAAGGATTTATTTGTATGATCCTTGCCTTGAACGGTACAGCAATCATGGACATTTAATTTCCTTGCAGTATCAGTCATAATCTTTCTGTATGCTTTGTCAATATCATCAAATTTTCTGGCCTCGTCTGGAAGTTGTAATCGAATATCGCCTCCCACAAAAATACCCTCCAAATACAGCCACTTTCGTTGAAGTTCTATCCATAGTTCCAATACTTCTGATATCGTATGCATAGTAATTTCCCATTTCTGAACTATATTAAGGAAGGGTCCAATAAATTGTGAGCCTGCCATACTGCTCACATTCAACATATTATCTTCTAAAATTTGATTAAGCTCTTCAATGGGACCGAGAACGAATCCACGATCTTCAAATCCTTAAAAAATTATTTCATTTTATTAGCATGTCAAATTGCTACATTTTTTGTCCCTTCATATACGAGTGTATATATATATATATATATTCAACTACCTTTAAAATGTGGTATTACGGTAAATTCCGTGCTTTTCCAAATGTCTGCTATTTCTTTTACTCCCTTTTCTATTGCTAATTCCTTCACAGCATTTGTCACTATGCTCTGCGCTATCTCCTGATACTTTCCCAAATCCATGGCAAACATATTTTCTAATGTAAACCTTAAAACATAAGAGATATTAGAGTATATACATTAAACTCTATTTGACGTTTTTCCAATTAAATGATCTAACTCACCCTTCCATTAAACCAATCTTTTGGTCACTCATATTTTAATGTATATTAAGAAAAAAAAAAACGCACGCGCGCGTCTGTGTTGATCTCTTTAATACTTAATAAGCTTAATTATTGTTTGCAGTTATCTTATTTAATGTCTATTTAGTACTATTATAGAACGGAAGTATTAGAAATCACTACCACTGTAAAAGTTAACAAATAATCTTAAAGAAAAAAGAAAAAAGAAAGTTTCTTTTAATATCAAACTTTCGCCCTTTCCTAATAATTCTAAAAAATAACACATATACATTTATATTACTACAGAATTCAATAGTTATAGAAATTATTATGTATTATAAATAATATGATAATAACTCTAAGTACCTATATAAATTTACATCATAATAATCAACTAACTATGATAATAACCATCTAAAAACTTTGTACAGATTTACATAATGAATGGTATTTCCTTGAAAAAATTATTGATACTAATTATTCGCGCACCTATCTGGGTTCATATCAAAGTATTGTCCAGTTTTTTTCATTAAATCCATCCAATGTCTTTCACGCATTGCTTCGTTTTTCAGCTCAACAAATAATGGCACAGAATTTTTGAAGTTTCTCATATTAATTTCCAAAGTTTGTCCAACGTCTAGTTTTTTAACTGCTTTGGGGAATCTTTGAAACTGTTTGATGAAGTATTCCATGCCATCAAGTAATAGTTGTGGGTTCAAATTTACCCACAATGTCTGAGCCCATTCGCTCCTAGCACTCTTTTGATCTTTATATAAAGCATATAACTTTTCCATGCCTTCGTAGTCTTCCTTGACTTTCACGAATTTTGAATAATCAGCTGGATCAAGATCAAATAAAATCTGAGAATTGACCAAATTACGTCGCTTTTCATCATATTTTTCTATTAATTTTCCATATTCCTAGAAAAATAAAAATCCATTTATAACAATAAACAATATTGTATCTTAATATACACACTAAATGAAACATTTATTCAGACATACAATCATCTTTTGTACACCGAGATCAAGATCATCTCTCACACTCCCTGGACCATTATTTTTGAAATCTTCAACGAATTTTACAAGTTCTTCATCAAATTCTACCATTTGATCTTGAATCATTTCGGCAAATTTCTCCCTAGTAGTTATTATCGTTGAAGCTCTATAAAGAGCTCCAAGGTACAAAGATTCCCAATCAGTTTGAAGTTCATAAGCCATCTTTTCATCCATTTCTGAATATACTATTCCGTGCGCATGTAGGGTTTTGAAAGTTTCCTAAAAAACAAAACAGAAGAAGAAATCACATTGATAAATAAGTAAAAAGTATGATAACTGTTTATTTACCAATCAACAAAATTTTACGAAAAAAATTTACAAACCTGATATGACATATATTGTACTTCTGCCTGAATTGCCATTTTTTTAATATCAGAAATTGCTTGCATAATCATTGTAAAACGTTCTAGTCCGGTGATTATCAATTCAACTTTGTCGCGGTATTGTTCGATTAATTCTTTAAACTCGTTCATTTCTTTAATGGTATCGACAAGAAGAAAATTACCAAGTACTTGCTTCCATTCCACTGCATGTTGTTCTATACCTCTCATTAATGGTTTTAAATTGATCCTTGGGATCGAAGATTATCGTAAAATCGTTGAGGGAAAATGTTATAGAAGTAAAAAGTATTGAAAGTAACTCACCACTGATAGTTACGAATAAATGCTAAAGAAAAACTAATAGATGATATTGAGATTATATTAAAGAAGTTTACCGTATGCTAAATATGTCGATATTATGTGCCATATCATCAAGCTCTTCTAAAATACCACCATAAAATGTAAACTTTTCATCATATTGTCGAAGCGTGGGTTTAGTGGATGCAAACTTTTCCCCAGCTACAATTTTATCAAAAGTCCAAAGATTAGAATACTTTTTCCATTTTTGTAAGTATCTCGAGCAATCAACGGATATTTTATAAGTAGTGTCCTGAATTGCTATTATAAGATCATTAATCATCTAAAACATATATATTATCTTCTATACGTCTATGTTCTGTATATCAACGTAAATTAATATATTTATTTTAATACACTATAATTTTAATAATATTAAATGCATTGTGTCCTCTCTTTATATTGTATTGGATACTAATTAAATTACTTGTATACTCATCACATCTTCAAAGAAAGAAACTGTAAAGAAGTCGTTTGAGGAATCTTTCCTTTGCGGTTTACACTCTAAGCAAGTACCATTCATCCATCTGGGAAATCCTTTTAATCTCTCTAATAGATTCAAAACGTCGTTTAAAATAATATTATTAATTTCATTTGGTGACGGTCTCAAGATGACCTCCGATGCTACTAATACAGCATCCACTTGAAACATCACATTATTACCAGACAACATCTTGTTTAGAAACTCCATATTGTTTATCATACATCTAAAAAATAATAAATGAATATTTATGCGTATAATTTGATTCTAAACGGTGTAATAAAAATAATAACAAAAAAATATATATATATATATATGAATACATACGTTGTAAGCGCTACAAATACACTCTTTTCATATTTTTCATAATATAGGCGCATTGTTGAACTCTTTCCAGTAGACGTTCCTTCTACTAAACTCTCAATTTTCAACAGCATAGGACTTACGGATTTATATGCCCTTGACATTGCACCAATTAATTCTTTTCTGTGAGATTCTATATTTATAAAAAATGTCTGTCCAAGAAAAGTTTATTATTATATTTCGAATAAAATGTTATATATGTAATTTGATATAATTAAGATATACTTTATAAAATAATAATACTCAACCTTGCAAGGTAATAAACTTTCATTGACATTGTTTGATTCTGATACATCAGAACTTAGAGACACTAAATTATAACTCTGCATTTTAGATTCAATTCTTTCATCCAATTCTTTTTTTAACTGATTAAGCTGTTCAACGATAGATTTTAAATTTTTCAATAAATTTTCACATGACATAGCATAATCTGTTATATTCAAAGAATTCCAATTAAATCGTATAATGCCAGGTTGAATATGTTTTTCAATAATAAGAAGCGTCTTCTTTAGTAATTGAATCTATAATCAATATTTGATAAAGAATGTTTGGCAAACTATTATTGAAGTATCTCCAATTGGACGCATCACATACATCAGGCTTGTCTAACTTATTGATGATCATGTTATATTCATTTATCATCTTTTCTATCATCTCAATGTCTGCCCTTAGTCGATTTTTCTGAATACCAGTATTTCTTATAACATCAGGTAAATTAAATCCTAATTGTTCCATCAATTCTGCCTATTTCGAAGATAAGGATATTAATTAATTTGCATTAAACTCTTATATTTATTTCTATTAATTAATAGCCCAATAAATTCATCAATATTTACCTCGCGAATTATTTCAAAAATCTCCCAATTGAAGTTTATTTCAAGGTGTAATTGATACTCGATCAAAATAGAATCTTGCATAAATTCAATGTAGTTTAGTTTTTGAGTGTTAACAATTTGTTTGTCCTGCAAGGAAATAGCAGAAGCCATTTTCTGATCTCTCTGCGAGTAAATCGATCGAACAGCTCCTTTGACCGATATCACTTTAGATCCACCAATCGAACTGATTGTATCTATAATATAAAATTATTATCGTAGTACCAATGTGTGTGTGTGTGTGTGTGTGTGTGTGTGTGTGTGTGTGTGCGCGCGCGCGTGTGGTGAATAAAAATAGAAAGAGAGAAAAAGAAAGAAAGTAAGAAACGTGTGTTTATAAACACTCAATCTAACTATAAATGAAATTGTGGGTAAAGTGATTTTTATTAAGAATCTACCAATGCTTGGTTTTGATATCAAATATTCCTTCCCTTTTAACCTTTTAGATGAGCGAATGACGCTGAGATCATTTTTCGAAATTAATTTTCGTTCATCTGGAAACGATAGTAAGCGACTACAGATAAGATGATTAAGAAATAATATTTTAAATTATAATAAAATCAAGATGGAATTTTTGAAAACCTTCTTCATACTCCACCATTTGTACTACTTTTAATACATTACTCTTCATAATGTTCGTAATAGTTTCTTCAGCTTTGTGTACCCAACTATTGAACTTAATTTCTTCGAAAGCCTTCAATTGTTTACCTATATCAAGATATTGACTGAAACTCATAAGCTTCAATTCATTATGTTTTAATTCTTGTATGTTCTGAAAATATAACACTGGTCCTCTAAGGCAATAAAACAATTGTCTCGCCCAAAAAATTGCTCCTGCCATTGGTGGATGGTACATCAGTAAAGGAGGATTTCGTTTACCTAAAAACATCGATTATATTATAATAAAAGTTTGTACATCGTGTTATATTTACATCTGTAAACGCGTTATATTTCTAATAATTAATTATTTTAATAGAAGATTTAATATGTCTTACCTCTGTTGTATATATTTTCCACAGAGCCTATTTCTTTACTGAATTGTTGCATAGTGATTTCGAATTTACTAGATAAAATTTCCCGTATAGTAGCTCTAGTCTTTCTATCCTTGAATTTGAAAAGCATTTTTAGCCCATCCTTTGCATTGATAAGAACATTAAAACATTCGTCAATAAAAAATTTCGCATCATTTTCTAGATAAGAAACTTCGGCGTTAAAACGCGACATCGTTGCTTCCCAATTTTCTTTATTGAAAGGACTGAAGACATCGAAATCAGCCAATTTAAATGGTGCTAATAATAATCCAATTCGTTTTATAATTGTATCAATATGTGCTGGCTCATAAATAATTGATTTCAGATCTACGCCAAATATATTGTAAAAATCTTGAAGAACATTGGCTATGGTATTAAAATCATTACAAACGCCGGCTATGTATTCTGTTTCTTGAAAAAGATGTCTTTGATCGAATTCCCAACGTGCACCCTTTCCTGATTCTTCAATATCATCTCTTGTTTTTAAATACGATTTTTTCCAATTTTTCATCATTTCATACGCATCTTTGGATTTTTGTGAAACAATTTCTAATGGATTGCTAAAAATATAATTTCAATCACTTATTATATCATTTAATAACCAATGAAATCAATGAAAAATAAAGTGTAATTAATAATATTGATTTACTTACTTAAATAACTTGTTGATTGATAAATTTTTTTTGATGTTTTGACAAAGCTGCCATGAAATTCTTTCAAATAAGGATATCATTTTCTCTTCAGAAGAATAATAAGATGATAATATCCAAATCATTTTCAATCCATTTGTCAGAGAGGGAATACCATCGTTAATTTGTTTATATTGGTCTGTGTAACTTATCAACTATTAATAGTAAATTATATATTTTGAAATAATAATTTCTAGATCAGTCTATATAAGTTTATTATGTTTATTATGTTTATTATGTTATAGTTAAATTCATTACTTTGTTCGTGCCTATTTGCATAGATCAGGATAAAATTCTATTTTACCTCGAAATGTCTTTTGATAGTGGAGAGAAATTTTGTATTATCTTGAGCTTCATTATAATAATTCCAAAGTTCCTCTTTAAAATGATTAAAAATTGTAGCTATATGTGATACAGTCATATTCAATAATTTTATCATTTTTTTGATAATAGGATTTTTCAACTGTTCAACGATAACAGACAGTCCTGTCTGACGCTCGCGCCAATAAAGATATTCAGCAATTGGTCCTTTATCTTCGGGTACCTTATCAGTGTACGATTCTAATACCTAAAATTAATGTATCCATCTATATATTGAAATACACAATCTTCTGATGTATTTCTATAATAAAATATATACCTGCTGTATACGATCTCCCCAAGACGTGATTGCATCTTCTAATTGGTTAATGATATATTTATTATTTAATATATCTACATCCGACAGAGTAGTATCTTCTAATTCAGTAATCGTAGGTATTGTTAATAGGATATCAGTTCCTATATGTTGCAAGGTCCTAGAAGCATTAAATGCAAAAATATAAATACATTGTTTTTAATTCAAAATGTTAACATAATTTTCTCTTTAATATTAACCATTCTACATTAGCTGATAGCTTGTCCAAGTATTCTAATATATCCCTTTTACTCTGCCCTATTTCAATTTCTTCGTGTACCGTCTCTTGGTAGTCGATAGTTGAAATCGTCAATGTGCTACGTGGTTTTACGGGCTTTTTAATTAATGTACCTTCAACTTCCATATCATCGTGAAAATCATTTATTTCATCTTCTACCACGTCTTTTGCAGTTTCCTTTATCCTCTTTGAAAGCAAAAGAGATACCCGTCGAAAATCCGATGGTCTTCTATATATGGACCTCTATTTTCAAATAAATAAACTGTTTAAAATTATATGGATCAAAACTTATATTATTTATAAATTTTAGGACGGTAACGGACAATATATCACAGCATAAAAACCTTAGATTCGATAATCTCAGCTAGAGTAGATGAAGCTCTCGCTACATCCGAAGGTACTTCATAAGATTCTTCAATTTTATAGTATTTTCCAAAATGAGGACCTCTAAACTGTGTATTAACCAAAGGTTTAAATACTTGAACAAGTAATGTGTTTAAAGATGCTAAAAAGTGTCCATTGATAGAACCAACTATCATACAGCTTGGCATTTGATCAAGACATTCTTCGTACGTTTCAAAAGCAGGTACTGCTTCTTCGTTTGTTCTCATAAAGTAAAAAAAGTTCAAATTTTTAAGATCAAAATTTTTTGCATCAATTTCTCCGCATATAATGTGAATAATTGGCTTTTTCGTTTCTTTCTCCACCATTCTCTGTAATAAGAAACACTTATTGTAGCATTATCATCGCAATTGAAAATAATGTTCATTTTTTATTGCGACGTAATATTACCTTTGTTAAGATATATTTATCTTCTTCACCAATCGGTGGAACAAAACCTGGAATATCTAAAAAATGACCGTACGTTACACCTTACATAGGAATAGTTTACACAATGAACTTGAAAATATTTCATTAATATTATTACCAATTCCATCATCTCTGGACTGATCTTTCCTTATTGAATAAATTGAAATATCGCTATTTGCTTTTATTAAACTTTCCTCCTCTTCGTCCTCTATTTCTTGTTCGCTGGATGTGGATTCTATACTCGATTCAAAACTCATAGAAGATAATTTAATTTGATTTCTAATTGAATTAGTTTTAGTATTTTTACCTTTCATTAGTTTCCATTTTTTCTTCTTCTTCTTTTCGACGATCGATTTTTCAACTTTTCCTAACATTCAAGAAAATCATTGCTATTATACTAACTTAATTTAATACCTTTCAAAATTTTATATATGTAAGATAATTGAAACGCATATGATTTATCGCTCATAGGCTCCATTTTAATTTAAAAATACCATTTGTTTGCTACCATGAATTATAGCCATTAATAGATAAATGTATATATTTTTAAGGACCTTTTTTAAAATAAAATAAGATTAAAAAATAATTAAGCTCAAGTAGAGTTTAGCGAAAAAAAAAAAAAAAAAAAAAAAAAAGAATTATTAAAGAATTTTCTTTGCAAATATATCTTTTACTAGGAGCACTTTTTGTCGATCAATTTTTTGTTTTATATTACGACACAAAAGTGCAATCAAAATGAGATTATTTTGGGCTATCGACCTGTAATATATTTGTGTAAAGATATAATTTATAAGATAAATGATCTTTATTTGGTAAGAGACAGAATAACTATATTACTCACTTTCCCAAACTACTATTTCCTCTTGAACCGTTTCTATTGAATATGTTTTGTAAAAGAAAATTATCTTCCTTTCGAGAGTTGTAATCGAATATAAATCATGACTTAAAAACTTTATCAATTTTTCCTCAAAATATCTATTGTTTGCCTGATAAACGAATGAAAAACGAATGTCATCTTATAACGATTCTAATTAATAAATTATTTTTACGTACAACAATATATTACCTGTATGAGTTTATCAAAGAGATATTGATGATCAGATAGCCCTAAGAACTGTAACACCCGTTCTCTAATCCAAATAATACTGCAAAATGATTCGGTAAATATAAATTTGATGGGTAAATATAATTATTCGTGGACTATCAATATAACGTTTATAAAAAATGTGTATTACCGATTATCCAATTCTAAAAATTCAGTTCGCGCATCATAAATCTTTCCTTCGTCTTCTTCTTCGAAATTATTTTGCAAAGATTCATTAATGATCGTTGACATATTTCTATATCCTATCAAATATATATCGGATCGTGAAAAATAGCTTATAAAGAAAATATTCCGAATTCTTAATTTTCCTTCTAAAAATCGTCATGATCCCAACAAACTTACCGTAACGTACGCAGCCGCTTCCTTTCTTCTATTTTTAAGTCGAACTCAATCGTAATAGTGACAAATTTCAGCTGATATAAAATTTATATGGCGACCGAGTTTTCTATTGTACATATCGACGATATGTATTTGGACATGGGATAATTTAATCTCTATGTCTAATATGTACATGTGTAGCGTATAAACGTATAAACACGGATCTTTAAAACGCAGAAATAATCTTAAAGAAACGAATTCGCCAGATTCTTTTTGGCTTATCGGTTACCATGTTTTCCCTCGCGCGATTAATCGATCAAACTTAAACGTGATTAGCCGCTTTCGTGGAAAAGGGACAATTTTATAAATAGAGAATATCAATAAAATTGTATACCGAAGAAAACTTTTTCTTCGCATATATTGAAAATGTTTCCTTGTAATTACATATTATTACATTGTAACTGCACAGATTAAAATTGTACAGATATGGAATTATTTACAAATATAGAACTATCGTCGAATATCTTGAAATTACATTTATAAACGTTCACGTGTTCAAAATACGTACATATCCATGATACGTAGAAGGACTGATGTTAAAAAAAATAAAAAAATACGTAAGAAAAACAAGAAGAAGAATAAAATGCGAGGGATACCATTGAGTATCGCATTCAACAGAGAGAGAGAGAGAGAGAGAGGGAGTAACAGAGTTTTTGGAAATAACGCGTATAATGGTTAGTAAAAATTTGCGTCGATCAAAATCGACTTGACTAATTGTCAGACGATCCTTCGATCGACTCCACGCTAAACGATTTGTTCGTGGTGTTTTCGTGAATCGATTCGTTCAATAAACCGCCAAGAATAGCTTCGATGTATTTTTTTCGGCCTTCGTTCGTATCGAAAGAAAATCCTATTGAAGGAACAAATTCGGTTTCCACGACAGTTTTAGTAGATTCGATAACATTGGTTGTTCTTGGAAACGACGTCGTAGAAGGTGGCATGATCGTCGAAGAGTTAAAAAATTCCTTAGATACCTCGAAATCTAAAGACCTCTGTATTTGAGGTAATTGATAAATTGGCAACCGATTCTCTGTATCGTTTAAAGACCGATCATACTTGTTGCTCAATTTATCTAAAGTTTGATCTTTCGAAGGACTTTGTGGATTAATCGTTCCATCAAAAATATCCCGCGGTCGTGGCATAACATTTTCCTTATCGCTATTGAAAGGTAAACTCTCAAGGATTCTCTCTCTTTGCAAACTATTGTGAACGGATTTAATCGTCGTAATGGACAATTCTTTTTTATCCAAATTAGATCCCAGATTCGATTTTACACCTTGAAAGTTATTCAAGGAGAAAGGTCGAGGGATATGATCGATTTTAAGTAATTCTGCCATTAACTGTAGAAGACTCAAAGCGTTTACGTTACTCGAATCAATGCTGCTTTCTACCTTCTTTTGATTGCTCGATAAATTAATTGTATCGTTCGAAGAAAGTATTTTATTGTTATTGTTAGTACGCGAAAAATCATTATTGCCAGTCTCAGTAATCCCTTCGATAGATTTGACGATTTCGACTTGACCTCCTAATCTATCAGAACTAGAACTATTTCTCTCGTGTTGTTCGATTAAGCTAATAACCAAGTCATCTTTGATTGGCACCGATTCGTTCTTTTTTTTATTCAGGGTCACGGATACTTGATAAGGAGAATTGTTCCGTTCGATCGCATCTTCTATATATCTTAGACTTGTCGAGGAGTCGACGATTGTTGGTCGAGCGTCTCTTTCGAAAATTTCTATAGTTTCGTTAAAAAATTTCACTTTTTCCTGCTCCCTCGAATTTCTTCGAATTTTATCGTCCACTTTCCCGTCCACTTTCTCGCCTCGAGAATAAATATTCGTATCTTGCGTTGGTACGTCTTGGACAATCATATCGAATATAGAACTCTGCGTGACGATCTCGTCGATATTATCCTTAGAAACGACAAACGGTGGCTCTATGTCTCTTGCCGGAGGATCAGTAGTACGGTGGAACCAAGGTACCGATACGTTCGTTCTTTTAACCAAGCCATCATCTATTGGAACTTCCGTGCTAGTTTGTACTTCCGATGCGTACGTTCTACGATGCGACGTATGAAAAATGGGTATTTGAGTAGAAAGATAATCTGGAACGTTTATCCGAAAGTTTCCTTCGGTAAAAATTGGTGGTTTTAAAACGATGTCAGGTTGTAATATGGCCGAATCGATATTCGTTCCACTCTCGGAATCGTCATCGTTAAAGATCCGTGACTTTTCCGTAGTATACAGTTTCTTATCTAATGGTATTGTTGTTGTTTCCGTTGACGTTAAATTTTCCTCGTATGACAAACTAGTCGATGATTCTCCTATTTCTGTATTATTCTCTTCCAACTTGAAGCGCGATAAATATTCGATGATAGGAGTAGTAGTATCTTTTTCGAAAATACTTGCATAATCAAGAGTATCGGTCGTTTCAGTATGCCACTGATCGACCGATTCTTCGCTACTCCCAAGCGATTCGGTTCCATTCAAGCGTAAAGCCGAAGAATCATTTTCGTTTTTATCCTTCACATTGTCTTTGGGATCTCGCACGTGAATCCTGAATTTGTTTGATGCATTCGAAGCTCGACCAATGTCAATACTTTCTTTTATTTCAATGCCATCGTTATATTCTTCTTCAACGAAAGTTGGACGAATTTGAAATTGTTCCTCCGGTGAATCGATAGGTTTAACATGTTCGTAGCTATCCACGGGGTCATCCTTTAAGCGATCGTGATCCAGCTCTTCTTTATCGTTTACTTCGCCTTGCGAATTACCATCGTTGTACTTTCCTTTCGAGTTCTTATTAGAAGGAGTGGATAGCGTGAAGATGTTTCTAGATTCCTGGCTGTGTGCGTAAAGATGATCGGAACTTTCGATGGCTTGATCGAACCTGTTATAAACTAAGGTAGAAGGTCTGTAGGTCGTCGGTATCGTAGGCGAATACAATCTTCTCGTGGTAGTAGTGACGGTCGGTACGGTCGGCGCATACGACGGCTGAAACTCATCGATCCTTTTTCCTGATTTGTCGCGAATATCTTGATAATTGTATCTCAGTGGTTCTCGATAATTCTCTTCTCCAATTTTTTCGATACGTATTATATGTGAATCCTGATACGGTCGAGTATGATAATTTTTACTATAAAATGTATTAGGATAGGTCGGTGGGCTTGATCTTTCCGAATGTTCGTCGTAAATCGAGAGAAATTGAGGTGTTTTCGTTCGTTGAAGATCATTGCGATAAGCTGGCAAATCGTTCCCCGTGGAATCGATCGTAATGTAGTCAATGATCCTACCTCCTCTATCAGGATCCACTAATTCGTCACCGGCAACGTCCGTTCCAGTTTGCAGGCCCATCATACCGTAAGCTTTGCGTATCAGTTCGTCGTCGTCTTCCTGATAATGACCATCGCGATTTATTTCAATGAATTTGCGGGTTGTCGAACAGTCTACTTTGCTCCACCAGTCGCAGGTGAGGAGTTTCTGACTGAAGATGGATCCGATCGGGCACAAGAACGAGGAGATCAAAATGTCGTGACAAACGTGAAATACTTGACATCCAGCTACTTCGTCCGCGTAATAACCTGTTGGGAGAAAAATACATCTAAATAATGGATTATACTTCATTATCTATCATATTTTTTCTTCCTAGAGAAATTTTCTCTCGTTACGTTCTACGTCATTAATGCTAAGTCTATAGCATTACGCTTGAAACACGATGACCTATTGCGAAAGCAAAGAAAATACTTTAAGAGAATCGTCGTAAGCGTACGTCTTACGTTATAAACGAAGGTACGTATGCATGTATCATCCTTGACATCGATGATGCTAAAGGTGACAAAGCGACATACAGGAATAATTATTAGCGCGATGCTGCTTTTCTAGGCGCTCGATAAGGCTTAACGCGCACATACCGCGACTTACCGCGTGAACGTCCTTCGCACGAGAAACCTGTCTGCGGTAGCGTCGTATAAGCTGGATAGTCGGTACCAGGTTCTCCTGGTACATTCATCCTGATGTCACTGTGATCTAAAATAATTCAAGTAAATAGAAAAGGATAGCTATATAAGGATATCTTTGCGAAAGTATTTAATTTTTGCATGCGAGTAACGATTTTCTCTCCTCCTTCTCATTTTCTTTTTTTTCTTTTCTTTTTCTTTTTTCTCTTTTTTTTTCCCCCCCCCCCCCCCAAATCACTCGAGAGACCATTATTTTGTCAACCGATTGACGCGTTACCTTGTTTATCTTTATATCGATCATATTGTCCACCGGCAGATCCATAGCTATCGAAGCTACCCTCTTCCTCGGGATCGAAGTACTTTCTATCGAATGGTTTAAGTTCGATTAATCGGCTGTATTCAATTTTTGTATCAATTTTGTAATCGTTAAAAAATGATCGTCGAACCTTCCTCTGGTGCCATCGATCGCCCTACGCGACAAGAAGCTTCTCCGTGGGACCTCATGCTCAAGATTACCATGAACGTTGCACAAGACGATGGTGACGAGATCTGCTCGCGTAAGGAAATATGAACGAAATATATGTATTTTTTGTTTTTTTTGTTTTGTTTTTAATAAAAAGCAATAATTTTACATATGCCTACTATTTGTCCGTCGATATTTCTACGATCTGTTAGCTTTTCTCGATCTCTTCGTATTCCTTCTTCTTTTTCTTTTTTTTTTTTCTTACTCTAGAATAACTAAAATTTTGATTGTTTCACATCGAGACGCGAATAGAAAAAATTAATGAGAGAGCGCTTTCGCTGGCTCAAATTAATAGCGTTAATAACTTTCAAGTAAGTACTAGAACTCGATTTGCGATGTCCCAATCGCAAGGCGGAAATTTTCTCTAACAAAGTCTAGACGATCTCTTTCCGGGGGTAATTCTAATCCTTTCTTTAGAAGAAAGTAACGTGCCGAAACAACGGTGCACGCTTCATTACCATTAAATAATCCGTTTGACTATAACTTCAGTATAGAATTTTTGACATATCACGATTGTTAAATAAATGTCACGCGACAATAAAGCTACGTACATAATTATTTATTTATTTATTGACCCTTCTACAACGTCTTGCCAACATTTTATTTTACCTTTCCTTCAAATACTAAATACTGTGATAACGAGTTTTCACATGGAGTGATATTATTTTTACGATCAAATCGAAATGATTTAAAATAACGGAGAGATTATTTTCGTGCTCGTTATTGATTCGATCGCTGGAAAGAAATACCGCGCGTGAAAGGATGTTGCATAAGGCTATATAGTATTCATATTAGATCATAACATCGATAAAATAAAATGTATAGATTTTATAAAATCCATCGATTTTTTCGATTTACCGTTAAAAGATTTACCAAATAACAAAGCGAACGTATATATGTATATGTATGTGAATGGAACGGAAGGCTTTATCTTCTCGAAAAGAGCGCGTAAGCTAATCGCTTAATTGAATCTTTAGCGGGAAATTCGAATCTTATCGAACGTGATCTATCATAACATGATTTACTTACACAGAAGAGGCTGGATGATCGGCATTTTTGCGCGACGTTACATGCGTCTCAAAAGTCTCGTAGGACCGACATCGTCCGTCCACCGTGAAGCACCCGATGCACTGTCTCTCAATGATCGTTCCTTCCCGAGTCTTCTTCGTACCTCTTACCTTTCTTCCTCGCTTTCTACCTCTCACCTGGCCATCGCTCGTACCATCCCTCGCGAAAAGAATGTCCGAGTGCCGCCGCGCCTTAAGTCATCCTTTTGGAAAAACACTTTCGTAGCTTCCTTAAAAACATCTCTCAAAAGAGATTTTCATCTTTTTCAATTGTTACGATTCATTGATAAAGACAAACAAGTAAGATTAGGCAAAGCCGAAGAAATATAGATATATGTATAGGTTTCGCGAACAGAAAAATGAAAAGTCAATTTGTTTTCTCTTGTCTTGGCAGAGCTCGGACTGGGCATAGAATGGTTGGGCATCTTTTCGACGAGAGCAAAACTATATGACCCAGATGTACGTTGCATCGGACCATAGGTAAATGTAAATTGAAGTAAGACGATACACGTACATACATATTATGTAAGTTCGATGACATTGCCTCAGTTCTCTGCACATATGCCCTTCTCCTCCTCCATCTCCACCTCATCTTTAGCGTCCTTCCTCGCTCTTCTCCATAGAATTACTTTCGTCTTGCGTAACCATCGATTCTCTTTCTCTTTCTCCCTCTCCCCCTCGCTCTCTCTCTTCCTCCCTCCCTCTCTCTCTCTCTCTCTCTCTCTCTCTCTCTCTCACTCCTTCGTTCACTCACGCACTTAGTCGACTCAGCACGAATCGATTGACTCTTACGTTCCATCGATGGACATTGGCCGTTCGTACTATATTTTCATTTAGCCTTAAAAGGATTGCTAATATTAATGGTTAGCTTTCTTTAGTTCCTCGATAAAAATACTTTTAAGCTACGATGAAAATTCAAATTTCGTTTTAGAAAAAAAAAGAAAAAAAAACAGAAGAAATAATTATATTAGTTTTATTTCAACTTGTCTGAATTCTAATAATCATATAGAATGTTCAAAATTAAAATTGAAAGCTTAAATTCATTGCGTGCGTTTGTGTACTTTCATGTATAAATATTCGCTCGAAAGGTAATGCGTGTATCTTCTTACGTCATGCATCCTCTCGATTCCACCGTTGCTTGATCCTTGCCTTTCCAAGCATTCCTTCGCGGAAACATGCGTGATTCGGAACAAGAAACTTATTTAACTGCCTTTCGGTAAAAAATCGCATGAATTTAGTTACAGATAGGTCAATTTTACCGGCAGATCTTTCTCTTTCTATATCCGTCGTATTGACCTGACGTTGATATCAATCATCTACGTACGTACACACACACACACACACACACACACACACACACACACACACACACACACACACATATGTATATACACATAAACAAATATATGTACATATATGTTGTATTGAAGCACCGAATGCTTGCATTCATTAAATGGTCCGTTCGTGGTCAAATTATATAATGCAATAAATTCCAATTCTAAAAATATTCTAACAAGATACGATATAGATAGCGAAACCAAACTTTAAGGCTTCTGTAGTTGACTTGGATTGAATTATAAAATGGTGTTACGCCAACTCATTCGATCTAATTTGAAAATAGCGCGTTTTGCGTGCGTATTTGATGGCGCTTCGATCGGTCGTCGTAAAAAGTAATCTCTTTCTGAACGCTAGGTGGCTCTTGATTTAGAAATAAAATGGAGTATAATCGTGTGTTTGACCCTTCGTCTCCTCATATTCCATGTATTTTACTTTTAAGTGGTTGATGGCGTTTATAACGGTGAAGGAAAAACGATAGTGATCGTTATTATAAATTCATTCTTACATAACGTAAACGAGTAGAAAAAGGATGAGGGAAAAAATCAAAGAATCCATTTCCTTTCGGATCTTGAAAGAATTTGTCAAGCAATGATGTCATTCATTTTTTAGGTTAGATTCTAGTTAATCGTTAATTGATTTGCTTCATATTTTTATAACTTTTTCTTATTACTTTAACTTTATTACTCATATGTTTGTTACGATAACATATAGCAATGTTTATCCTTTATTCACAGTTATGGCTTTTTCTTCTATATTAAAGTATTATATCGGTACTTTTTTACAAGTGGAACAAAGTTTGCCGCTTTAATGGACTTTTCAATTATGGTTTATGATTACGTAGCCTTCCATAGGGAGAAAGGTATACATAATAAGTGTTGCGGTGGAAAGTTTTGGTGCATCAAGGTATTGTCTCGGAAAAAGTGTAAAAAATGATTTTATTAACAATATTACTATATCGTATGATTTACATCTTCGTATCATAGGATATTTGTGGAATTATATGTGCGGTCCTGACATGGTTGCTAATAATTTATGCGGAATTTGTAGTTATGGCTGTTATCCTTATTCCTTCTATAAATACTTTATATTCAGGCCTAAACATGGCAGTGTTTCAATCCTTAGCATTTTTGGCATTTGCTTCTCATTTAAGGACAATGTTTACAGATCCAGTAAGTAAAGAAGAAACATACCTTGTGCGATCTTATCAAAAATTAAATTGACATTTGGAATATATTATGGTATAACTTGATAATAATTAAGTATTATTTAGGGTGCTGTACCAAAGGGCAATGCGACAAAAAAAATGATACAACAAATGGGATTCCGGGAAGGTCAAGTTATCTTTAAATGTCCAAAATGTTGTTCTATAAAGCCGGATAGAGCTCATCATTGTTCGGTTTGTCAAAGGTAAATTAGTTTGTAGTACTTATTTCGTTTTAAGATTAACTTGCTTTTAGATTAATAATTGCTCTTAGAGATGATCGATAAAGCGATATTTTAGATGTATTAGGAAAATGGATCATCATTGCCCATGGGTTAACAACTGTGTCGGCGAAAATAATCAAAAATACTTTGTATTGTTTACTGTAAGTCATGTTTCTTTCCAATAATTATCTTTTTTTTCTTTTTTATCAAATAAAGTATACATTTTTTACGATAAGCCGAATAAAATCGAACATGAATTTTCAGTTTTACATAGCAGGTATATCCCTACAGTCTCTTCTTTTGTGCATACAACAATTTACAACGTGCGTGAGGCAAGAATGGAGAGAATGTTCGACGTTTAGTCCACCTGCGACCGTTGTCCTTTTACTATTTCTAGCATTCGAAGCACTTTTATTTGCCATTTTTACAGCTGTAATGTTGGGATCGCAATTGCAGGCTATTTGGAATGATGAAACTGTAAGTGCATATGTATAAAATATGTATACAGCACCCTAAATAATACATCAAAGGCTTTACTATCTTAAGTCAATAACAATATTTTAATTTTGTCATAGGGTATAGAACAACTTAAAAAAGAGGAAGCACGATGGGTTCGTAATAGCAGATGGAAATCCATACAGGCCGTTTTTGGTAGATTTTCTATTGCTTGGTTTTCTCCCTTTACTTCGCCTCCGAATGCAAAAAAGAAGTTAGATGCCTATTTATATACTGTATAAGTTATTTGGATATGTGATTGTGACACAAATATTTAATACATGTAAATATAAGGTAAATATGACACATTGTATCGAATGCATGCTTGTGTATCCGCGCATACACAATATCTCTCTTTCAATATATACATATATATTGAATAATTTTCAATGTATGCATATGTGTGTATGCATACATGTTTATGTATACATATACGTACATATACATATACATATATATATATATATATATGTATATGTGTGTGTGTGTGTGTATGTATGTGTATATATATATGTATATATATATATATATATATATATATATATATATATGTATATATATATATATGTATATATAACGTGTAAACGCAAATGTACTGTGTATGCACAAGCAGAAAATGTAATGATGCTGTTTTCCAAAATATCATATATACAAGTAGCAGTGAAAAATACATATTAACACAATAACATTCCTCCAAGAAGCTATTAGTAGTTACTTCACAACAATTTTGGGAGAACCTTTCCAGAATAGTTCCATGGGAACATACTTGATCTATGGATATTAGTCAGTACGTTGTAAGATTAATTTGCAAATTTCGTAAAAAATTGTTTAGTTATATTTTTTTATTTATTACAAAATACAATGCGAGAATTCGTACAGATTAAAAGTGTAATAATAAATGGTGATAACGTAATAGTACAAGTACTTAAGAAGTATAATTTTTAAATATTTACATAAACATAAAATTTACATTTATTCGTTGTCTATTTAACATAGATTTTTATATACATACGAATCATATCTTTATGCGCTTATTTATTTAAGCGCAGATGAAAGTATTTTAAAGAAATTATACGAGAATGACGATCTGTTTATTTGTTATATTATTTGATATGTTAATTTAACATGATTCGTTTAATAAGACTTTTTCTAATTGAAGTAAGAGAAAAACTACCAAATAAAATTATATTTTTTCTTCTTTCATATTGCATCTAATGCAAGGCAATCTTGCATATATTATATATCAATGAAAATGTTCGATCTTAACGAATGAATAATATATTTAAATATATTTAATATTTCCCTATCACATTATGCTACGAACGTAAATTATAACACGAGGGAAATTATTAAGTATAACTTATAGGAATAAAATAATTATTTCTTCTTTTTATACGAGGAATTCTCTCTCTCTCTCTCTCTCTCTCTCTCTCTCTCTCTCTCTCTCTCTCTCTCTCTCTCTCTCAATAAAAATTATATATTCAGTAGGTCAGTGCTATATATACTACATTTTTATATTTAGGATCGAGACTTATAAATATTTTCTGTTTGTTACATTTTGCTTTATAGTGTCATTTTATCCGTAATTATGGTTAAGTTGCGAGGATAGTAAAAGCAGTGAGTTATTTTGACATATATGTATATCGTATTTAGGGCTTGGAAATTATTTTTGAAAAATGATTTGCTTAATGCTTTTAAATAATATTGAATATAAAGTATTACAGATTTAAGAAATTAATATAACTCTTTTTATTTACAATAGGTGAACAAGACGGAAATGATAATATATAGATAATGATAATGTTCGAACATTATTCGAAGGACTGGTTGCAAAAATGGTACATGTACACTATATTTATATTTGATTCAAAATTGTTTACAATCGTTTATGAATAACTAGAACGAAGAAATGATCTCTGAACCGTACAAAAGACTGAAACATAGTGCTAATATCGCTCGAACATATGTAACACTTAAGCGAGTAGTTAAATCTGTATAATCCCTGCAGATCTGTACTTTAATAATCTTCTTAAGAATGTATAGTTTATATAGATTTGTTTTTTAGAATCAATTTTATAAAATATAAATCCATACGATCTAATTAAATATTTTTCTTTTTAGTTATCACGTACCTTATTTATGGCAATTTAAAATTCGCATCACCATTCTTGCATCCAGTTTCGTTAATTATACATTATTAACTTAATTATTATTATTATTATTATTATTATTATTATTATTATCCAATGTACACGACAAGTAATATTTATTAGCGACATCATGGTAGAGAGATATTTTCATATATTAATTTTATATATCCTCAAATGCACCCTTTAGGACAAGAAGAAAAAAAAATGAAAATACGATGCACTTTGTATACGCTATATCTTATTTATATTTTGATGTAATAGGTCATATTTTATGCAATATTATAGATATGCGAAAAACGTAGTGCTGCCAATATTATTGATTCTAACGAGACACTGTCAAATAGTACGATAAAGAAAATTTCATTGATCAGTTCATCAATCCTTTTTTTTTTTTTTTTTTTTTTTTATTTTTTCTTTTCTCGTTGAAATCGTCAATCGCAAATCGTCCTACCTGAACAGTACGTTCATCGAATTTACAGCTTTTATTTTAGACTCATATTTTTCTCATGTTGAGTAACGGCTATGCGACATACGTGATGAATGCTTAAATGTAATCTAATTGAACAAAGTGGTAAGAATCATTTTTACTTCGTTTGGATAATAGTTGAAACTATATAGATTAGACATATGCAGCGAAAGATTTTGATTGAAAAATGTTTTCCATATTCGAATACCGCGCTAAAAGTTGTGATTTAAAATCTTTTGATAGAAACCAATCAGATTCGCTGTGCGTACGAGTAACGTATTAATATTACGGATGGTAGAACGTGGTAGAACTTTTCCTCGGGAAATTGGATCATTTTAAATTGGATTGTCATAATCGTTCAGTGATATAAAGCGGGTTCCATATTTTTATTAAAGGGAAAAATGAAGTAACAGGTAAAATACATCTTCTTTGTAACGTATTTATTGTAACATTCAATAATACGTCGTAAATTTGTGTTTCATTCATAAACAATATTAATTATAATATATGAAATATTGAGGCAAACATTATTTTTAAATAGAACGATAGCAATAATATTGCGATATTTTGCAATTATTATAGGATTATCTTGGAAAGATTCGCAAGTATCTTATTCGCGGCACCGTAAGTAAGCGATCGGTCCTTGGTCGGTAAAGATTTAGTAGCACCATCTATACGTAATAATACTGTAACGCTCTCTGTATCTTCCATTCGTGTAGGTTTATAAATATATACTTGAAAAATAATATTCTTCTAATAACGATAATTTCGGATAATTTCTATATGGTATTAAACGAACGTAATAGATTGATCGATAATAAAATACGTACGTAGTACATATGTAAGTGGATTAAATTAATAACGCGTATATGTAATGTGACAGCGCACGGATCTGAAATGGAGGAATTATTTCAATTGAAGACAGAAAATCTGGATCACTTGTTGCCACGAATAAAAGGTAACTTGATGTCGCCGAAGGAAAAATCGCAAATGTCTGCGCTCGAACAACTGACGATCCTTTTAAAATCTCAAGTCCACGGCGTTCGAAGTAGCGTTTTTACGAAGCTCATCAAATTCGACATAATTTCGAGTCTGTGTGACGTTTTAAAGACTTTTCGGGAACCGCTTATAACGTAAAATACTTTCTATTCGTATATTATTGACTTATCGATATCATCGATATATAATCGTTAGTTGTCATTGCAGTTCCGCTCTCGAGTGTTTGGCTTTAGCGAGCGAACATCGAAAGTTTTACGAAAGTCAGGTCGCCGCGGAGGCTGTGAGCTCTTTGCTTCGTCTTGCGCATTACATTGGAATGTCGACGGACGTAGAAACATGTCCTTCTTTGGAAAGGCTCCTTCTTGCTATTCGCAATATATTATTCAAGTAATAATATGGATATATTATCAACATATGTCTTTATTGATAATAGAATTTAAAAATGTCGAAAATATTTTCTATATTTTCAGCGGCAAAAAATTAGGTATCGAAGTCGATAGCGTATGCGCCATCAATCAAATCTTTTCATTTATCAAGGACTTGAGCCAAAAATGCTTATCTTATGTATTAAGGTTCACGATTGTCGACATTTTAAATGTCCTACTTGAATACGTAACGTTGGACGGGTGCGAAAACGAAGATGAGAGATTGATTCTCGATGTTTGCAACGAGTCGATAAAATCTATGAAAGATATCCTGGAACACGATTACGAAGAGGAGTACGCATCGACAAATGCCATTGTCGGCTTATGCTGCCTTTGCGCTTCCAGCGTGCGGTAAAAGTTCAAATTTTACTCGGCTTTTTCTTTCGTAAATGACGATAAGAAGATAGATATTTAGGACGGAATATGTCTCGTAGATTTTGCGACAAGGATTATCTGACGGACGTTGACGAGGTTGGCAATATGACTCCGACGCGGGACAAAATATCTCTCGGAAAGACTATTTATGCGATCGTTATGTATACCATCGTACCGCGTCTTAAAGTAAAGCTTAAAGCATAAAATATTAAACACATGTTAGCTCTATTAAAAAGCTAATTGCCAAATGTATAACGTGCAATTATGTATTTGCTCTCGAATAGAACGTACGCATGGATCAAGAGAATACCATCAAGTGTTACGACAGTTTTGTTTCTTGTCTCAATAACATGTACAATATGAGAGATTTTAAACAAGAGGACATAGCTAATCATTTAGCAGGGAACGGTTATTTTAAATATTTCTTACGTCTTAGCGCTCAACTTTCGTAAGTATACAATACAATTGATAAAAGCCGTTCGGCTATACGTAAATATTTCTTTTTTTTTTTTTTTTTTTTTTTTTTTTTTTTTTTTTTTTTTTTTAATTAGATACAAAAATCCTTCAGATTACACCAACGACGAAGTATTTGTATCTTACTGACGCGGACATTGATCACTTTGGCGAAATACTCTTTATCGATCGACAAGTTGCCCGAAGGCGTTAATGTATTTTCAAGTAGGATGTTTGATGGATTTCTCTCTCTACCGAATGATCTCGAACAGTGGACCGACATAATAGCGATTTCCGATGATCGTAATACGGCTTTAATGATTTCCCTTTACTATCATTATCATGCGACCAGGGAGTGAGTTTTTCTTGCCTTATTCACTCTCTCTCTCTCTCTCTCTCTCTCTCATCTCTTGTTTAATGTATATACGTAAATAGTCGTTTTTGAAAGACTGATTATCGTTTTGTTTCAGACTCGACATGATTTCGTTCGAATCTCTGATAAAAAGATTGTTAAAATTAGAAGACGTTCGATCGATAATCGTACCAATTCTAAAGCCATTATGGTTTTTATTCGCTGTGAGTCTATTCGTTTTTATCGACAAGATAGAAATTGTCTATTCTACATGAGTTTTGGTCTTTTTATCATTGTAAAATGTCTATTACCTAGGTGTCATTTTTGTCTCATCCATCACCGGACAAAAACTGCGAGTACGGAAAAGCGGTGAAAAAATTAACAATGGCATTACAATACTCGGAATTAAGTCAGTGTTACACTCATCACATCGAGCTCTTACATTTTTCTCTCAAATGTCCCGAGATAACGAACGACTTACGATACAGAGTAATGGATATGTGGCTGATAGAATCCGATGGTGACATCGCACCTCTCTTGAAGCTCGATTGTCACAGCGTCGTTAGACATTGTTTACTGGTACACGCAACGTCTCTTACTATCCCTCTTATTACCTTATGACTCTTGAAGAGTTGCGTGTCTTTAAATTTACTTAATTATCTCGCTTACGATAATCTTTTAAACGCAGATTATAGTACAAAATGGAAGCCTCGACGGAAGCGTGGTTCGTTTAGCTGTAAAAGGAATACGTCAATCGATGCTGATTGGTAATTGCGACGAGATTGCCGACATAGTTTGGAACATGCTCCCAAATGTTCTCCTATCCGGCAGTCCAAATCGAAGTATTTAATTTCTATGTTTATACTTTCTCTATGTTGTACTACAATAGACGTTTCTTCATCTTTGTTATCGTCCATATTGATACGTATATATATATATATATATATATATATATATGCATGTGCGTATGTATGTGTGTATGCACGCACGCACGCACGCACGCACGCACACATATTATGACATTATTTGTAGTTGAACATATTAAAGCGGTGCTTGAATTATCCAGTATGTCGGAGCCTACTTATTTATCAACGCATACAATGAAGGTGTGCGCAGACGCTCTCATAAAAATGATTTTAACCGAAGACGTAGATGTTAATTTTCAGAAATTACTTATAAAGCAGGCGTACATCGTACTTGTCGCTTCAACGGCACGCAATTACTTAAAAAGTAAGTGGCACCGAAAGGACTAGGCTAAGATAGAACGGTACTAGAATATATAACACATAAATGAAAAATACAATTGAAAGGAAGAATTTTACACTTTACAGTTCTTTCTAAGTACATAAATGAAACGAAATTATTGGAGAAATTACGCGATTATGCATTTTCCGAAGACGAATCGACATTATCTGCAATATCATTGAAATTTCTCGCTTTTATTATTCATTTTCAATCACGATCTTCGATCGAGGTAAGAGAAAACGGAAATATGATAATTGATTAATGATTATTATAATATAAAAAGGATATCGTGGAATATACTTAAAGAATATTTTATTTATAGTGCGTCAAATCCGTAACGATTGAAATACGTGATTTATATGCCCTTTTGTGGATTATGGAAAAGTCACGATTGGTTTGTCCGAATGGCTTGGAATTTTTACACGAGCTGTTGAGTCAAAACAATGCAGGAATGGCTGTAACATTGAAAAGCGTTCCCTTCAACGCACCGGATAAAGATGAAATCACAACGATTCTAGATATTTACGAGATGCTTCATGTTATTCACTCGAAGGTGAGCCGGAGCGTAAGGGCGATGTAAAGGTAAGGTCATAACGGATCGATTAGTCGATTTTATCGTTTGATCATTTTCGCGATAGAGTATTCCAGCGGAAAGAGAAATTGTTTATCAATGCCTAACCGACGTTCTCAAGTTTTGTCACGTCAAAGTAGAGAAACTGATGTATCATCTATGCACTGCCATTAGTAACTACGACCTCGTCATCGGTATAGCAAAAACACGTTACTTGTCTTCTCATTTTCTTCATTTTGTTACCACGTGGCTTCGCTATCGAAAGATATACAGCGACGAAGAAGTACCGTCTAACTCAAGATCTTTGTTCAAATCACCTTTTGACGAAACTATGGAACAATTATCGGAATATATGAATTTTCTCAAATCCAAGGACGAAGACGAGGCGTGTACACGATTGTATCATGCGGTGAGTACGATTATATCGCTTCTACATCGCGTCTATTTCTTCAAATAGTATTCTCCGTCGTTACAATTTTTATACAAATATCTTTGTTTAGTTATCATTCTTCAAAGGTTACAAGATGACGAACGTTCGTATCTTTGGAAACGAGGAAGGTGAGGTTTGGAAATTATTATTAATATGCTGTGCAATATTCTATTGGTATTACAATAGTTTGTGCATACAAAAAGTAGAAAAAGATTATCTAATGTCAAATCTAAATGTCGTCGCGAAAGATGTGAATGAAACGTCTCTTTATTGTTTAGCTAGTTCTTCTTTTTCAAAATCCGCTTGTTCGTCGTCGACGTAAGCAGAAAGAACGTTGACTTTCCCAGGATAGCGGTTAGCAATAGATAATACATCGACCTTTTGACGGATCGAAAGGCATGTCTTATTTATTTGCGCGGACGACCGTTACGTTGCATAAAACATCCCTTAAAAGAATTTAACCTGACGTCGATCTCTCCTTCCTCCAGCTAAAACGAGTAAGAAACGTAACTTTGTTGATATGTTTTTCACAGATACGGCATTTCATTTCGCATTATGTTATATTTAATAGTAACGTTGTCTCATTTAACGACGAGAATACCTGATCGAACAAATAAATTTCTTTATAGCAAGAAGGAGAAACGCACTCCCGGATGCATCGTGTTTTGGCGACGCTGCTCGCCTGTTGCGATAACATTTTGCAAGCACCGCTCTCTTCGCAAGCTTGCTCGAATTGTCGGAAGAGGAATTCCTACGAAAGAAAGCGATCATATCTTTTCTATGTCGAAAATAATCACCGGATACGCGAATAAAATACACTAACGCTGGACTTTTTTAACGATCAAGCTAGAAGAATTTGGATATATCTAATAGGAGGAGCTACAAGCTGCGGATTAGCGTAAACCCTCTTCTTCCCTCTCTCTCTACATATATATATATATATATATATATATATATATATATGTATATGTATATGTATACACATATATATAGACACACACATATATATGTATATATATCCATCCGCACCCTCACTGGCCATGCAGCGTCGTAAAAGCGTCACCCTTTAAGTGATAGTTGCCGCTATAACCTGTATCAGCATTCTGCAGGATATCCAAGAGGCGGAAACAGATGTACGATAAGGAGGACTTACGTTCTTGGTAGTTTCCTTGTAGGGGTACTCTGGAAACGTGAAAGTCTTGGCTAGGGAAGCCGGTCCTTCCTCAAAGTGTCCGATGACGAGGATCAGACTGAGCGCGAACGCCACCCTCGGCGCCATCTTGGATGGCCACCGACGATCAATAGACGAGGATGGCGCTTCGTTCCCCCCTCTCACTCTCTCTCTCTCTCTCTCTCTCTCTCTCTCTCTCTCTCTCTCTCTTCGCGCGCGCTCGCGCTTTCCTTAAGTTTTAAGAAAAATGCCAAACATCGAGAGGCAGATATGAGCGAAGAACGAAGGGCGCGACTTTTCAGCGATCGATCGAAGCATTTTTTCCTCGTAATCACGAACAAGACGATCGACATTGTATTTAGATCTTTCTTAGATCTACGATAAAATTAATCAATCGTTCATAAAAATGTGAGGTAGAACATGAAAGCATGAAAAACATGCGGATAATTAGGTAGACAGAATTTATCGATATCTTTGCGTATAACGCGATATTTGCATAAAATGCATCGACGCTCACGAACCAAAGAGCGACAGAATTTATTGCTTTTGACTCAATCGCCCGAACGAGACACGATCCGTATTGTTTTTGTTAGTTTAAGCGTAGTGCGTTTCACTCGATCTCGACATTTTGCATGCACAATATCGTATCATTAATTCGAGTTTATTTGGCGTTGATTGCCAACAGTTTGTTTTTATATGGGAGTTCACTTATTTCCTATAAGAAGAGAAACGTGAAATCGAACGAATCCTCTTTTTAGACAATATTCGGTAGCTGTCCTACGTTGTTTCGAGATATCGTATTGCTATCCCAAAGATTACCTTGCGCTTCATCGTGCTTCCTCACATCGATTACATCGTGCTTCTTCATAGTCCTTGGTACGTTGTTTCACGTTATAAATATAAAATAACGATAGAAGATTTGATCGGAACAAAAAGTTTTTTAGAAGTAAAAACGAAGAACGAAGGCGTTTGTCAATGGTTTGGCAAGGGTCCAAATTCAGGGCCGGTACGAACCTGACCCCGAAAGCAACAAGTACAATTAAGGGAAGCTATCCTAACGTAAATTAATTCACGTAGGAGTTTCTCAGGTTCACAAGTTGACAATAATATTTTTGTAAATGCATCGATGCTAATTGTTAGAGATTAGGGCATGATCGAACATAGCAGAAATTTAATCTTAGATCGAGCGTCTGCTGCATATTTAATGTTTAATCTCTTTCCCGAAACTTTTCTAGGAGCATGAAACGGCACGAAAGAAATTTTACGATCGATTAGATAGAATTTTATTCCGTTGAAAAACTCTCGCGGGCTCAAGCTTGTTTCTTGATACGTTCCATGAATACTTAATAAGGCGAGAAGGATGTAGAAAAACAAATTGGCGCGTACATTTCACGTGTTTTCGTTCGAAATTTGTCGCGAGCAGGGAAACTTATGTTTCGTTGAAAGAAATATTACATTGGCGTATACTATTGCAGAGCTATGGTAAACGCGCGTATAGATTTTTTATTTTCTCTCCGATAATCCTTTCTTTTCTAAAAATCTACGAAATTTCATCTTCGACGCATAATCCTCCGATTATGCGAATTTATTCAATTAGGAAATCTCGTTGCGCGGAGTGCATTAGTTCCTTTCGTTGGAACGTTAGATAAATTTGTAACACAATGTCACTTAATCATTCGTCGACGTTCGCGATGTGAATTATGGATAGTTTCGGACTCGCTGCTACCTTGGCGCATGCAGCATTACAACGCTGAGGGAGAGAGAGAGAGAGAGAGAGAGAGAGAGAGAGAGAGAGAGAGAAGCGACGTAAACGAAAATGTTTGTCGCACAGGTACTACGTGCAAGGAATTATAATGTGTCAATGGGAAAGGCTTTTTTAAATTCCAAACCTACATTTTCACGATTGACTTTTGAACCATTTCTTTTGTTTCCATATATATATGTATATACATACATACATACATACATACATACATACATACATACATGTATATATTTTATTGTAACAAGAATCAAAGAAAATTCTGACAAGAATATCACAGCTGTTACTCTTAGATCGGAATTGAAGAAATCGGTCCAGTATGTATCCGCGCATAACTGAACGAACTCAATGATTGGTCGAGGGCGCATCGTGGGTTTAACTGCGCGCGCAGAGTCGGCGCGCTTACACATTAGGAGACGAAGCGCGTCCTCAGAATCGTGCGAGACTTCGTGCCGGTCAGGTGTGTGTGCGTTTCTTTCTTATATATGTTTATACGTATATCAAAATCTATTCGTACATTACGCACACCCGCAAATACACAGACTGTGTCATATCGTTCCTTTATCGCAAACGATTTCTTTCGTTGACCCAACAGAGTGCAATACGCAGGAGCTTTTCTTTTCTTTGTGTATATGTGTATATGTCTCTTATAACGTTGTGCACGCACTATCATATAGCTTGATATCTTGTGCCTTGGCTTTTACAACGAACGCGCGTCAAGTCTCTCTCTCTCTAGAGATAGATAGATAGATAGATAAATAGATAGATAGATAGAGAGATAGAGAGATAGAGAGAGAGAGAGAGAGAGAGAGAGAGAGAGAGAGAGAGAAACAAAGAGAGTGTAATCGTTTAGGACGGAGAAGAAAAAAAAAGAAAGAGGAGGAAGCAGAATCGCAACTCGTCAAAGATCGCCTTGCGATCTGCGACGAGCGCGAAACTCGACGAACTCTGGAGCTCGGAAATAATCTCAGGAAAAGTGGTGAAGAAGAGAAGGCCTCAACGATTATTATATCTATTAAGGACAAAACGTAAGCTCATAATTTTTGGTATGTTCAATTTTTTCAAGCGCATCTTATTCTGTAAATAAATTACTTTAATAGTTTACGTTAAGAGATAACAATGACTTTATCGATTAATAAACGAGCGTTCTCTTTCGTTCTTATAAATATTCCGAATTTTTCCGTTTCGTGATTTTGTAAAGTAATTTTACAACATATTAGAATATTATTTGTAAACGCGGACGTAAGAATGCCGCGTTCTGTTTTTGTTTTTTTCGTGTCGAAGAAAGACCTTAGATGACCTAGACGAAGCGAATAACTCTGTTTGTAAGAAAAGCGAAAATGAGTGTAAACGTAAGGAGACAGTTGCGAAGGCTACTCGAACTTTGGTAGTTCTTTTTTTATTCCTATGGCTGAAGGATGCGATTCGTTCTTTCGAGCAACGTCGGAGGAATTTCGATTGTCGGGCAAGAAGTTGAGAAACTCGCGCGACGGCTCCTTTTCTGCATCCATTTTCAGATCACGTTCGACCGGATCTTCGAAGGACTGACCGAGGATATTGTCGCGGATGCACCCTCTAACGCGAGCCAATCCTATATACATATATATATATATATATGTGTGTGTGTGTGTGTGTGTGTGTGTGTGTGTGTATGTATAAGTATATATACTTAAATATACGTATCTTTTGGTACTTGATCAAATATCCAATTGGATTGAATTTGAACTGAGGATTCGTCGAAGGTACAGAAGGTACCGTCGGATTAATCGTACATTGAGAGAGGAAAAAAATGGTAATAACGATAATCAATTAACGTATCCGCTTTGATTTATTATATCACTACGAGCGGACGGTAATTAAAATTATTCGCAAGGAAAGTTCGATCGTTAATTAAAATGTATAAGCAAATTGTACTCGTAAACGAGACGACGATTGCAACAAATTTTTTGATTTTATCGAGGGAAAATTTGTAAATTGGACGTTTATTTTTTTTCTCTCTCTTTTTTTGTTTTTTCTTTTTTTGTTTCGTCGTGCGCATTCAAGCGAATCAACTTATTGTTAGTGGAGGTCATTCGATCGGTGCGATTGCGAATGTGCATACGCGCGGTCGCACATGCACTTTCTAGCTTTGCAAATGTTCATCCCTAAACTTCCGAGGACTCTCTCGCATCGTTGTCTCTTATTTTTGTTGTCAAGTTTATCGACACGGACATCGAGGGTTTACCGACGAGTCGATCGATGATCGGCTTCCTTATCAAAATTTTTCGTTTAACATTTTTTCAACGATAAGGAGCACTTTATACGCATTGCAAACGAGAAGAAAAAAAATCTCATCCATTGAAATGCAAAAAAAAAGAAAAACTTCCCAAGGATACCTTTTATGCGAACAAACGAGTCTCTTACGCAATGCTTTTTTGTGTTTATCTTCTCTCGTTAATTCTGCATAAAGAAGGAAAGTAAAGAAAGTTGCATTCGTTGAGTTACCTAATATTACGTCGAGCAATAAAGGAATAGGTCCGTCTAAGGGGTGGATATGGCGATGGAGTAGAAGTATCGGTGTACGGTACAAAGTTTCGAAACTGCTTTGAACTCGTCCGTGTCCGGAAGTGCCAGTCCCAGGCGATCGGTGAACGAAACGATACTTGACTTTACGACGACGATGAACTTTGTGCGGGTATTAAGCCTTTCGCATTTATAGAGTCGCTTTTGTAGGCAAAAGAGAGACCTCTCTCTCTCTCTCTCTCTCTCTCTCTGTGTGTGTGTGTTTTCAGTCATTTCGCGCGCGCGCGTTTCACTGGAGATACATAAGGAGCCGCAAGGTTTCCATTTTCCAACGTTCGAAAAATACTCGCACGTTTGAGGGTTCATTCACGTGATATGCGGTGAACGAATGTAGGCGCGAAAGTACAAGTAACCTTGTGCCACCGGCTATTTATTACGTCTCATTTAGTCGGCGACTAAACGCGTCAACTGAGACACGCCAACAACAATCACGCTCGACAAAAATATGTTTGACGTTCTTCCTTTTGTCCATTCTTTCCTTCCGTGTAAACATTAGAATTGTTAAAGGACGAACAAAGAACCGTAGGAGAAAGAGACGGAGACGATCGGGACTTTAATGTTTGTTCGATGCAATATCGAATCGATGCTCGACGAGATACAGTCGAGAGTATTAAAAACCAGTTTCGATCTTTCCGAGCTGTGCTCGCATATTCGACGAAGCTTCGCGATCTTTCTTTACAAATTATATTCTCTCAAAGATTATACTTGTGTAAGAATGTCATTTTTATGGACGCGCCTTTACTTCGTATAAAAGTCGCTTTTAGATTTTTTTTTTTTTCAAATGTGGGCAGTTCTTTTTTTTTTTTTTTTTTACAACTCGTCAGAACTAGCCGCTATCGATACTGTATATTAACAAACTATCCATCGGTCTGAAATAAGAGGATTTTAGAAATTTCACGTCTTCCTCTGATTTGAAATTCTGCAGTAAATCGAGAGGTAACGCAAATAGGAAAGAAGCGAATGTGTTCTTTCGTGTTTGCGTGCAAATCGTATTTATCAATAAAAATTGAATTCGCGCGAAAGAAAGTCCTTTTTAACTAGCTTTCACAAGTTTTTTTCTTCGTTCAGAGCGAGCGTAATTTCCATCACCTTGATTGTTTCTAAATGAACGAGGGTGAGAGAGGAGATGGTCGAGAAGAGGACGATCGATGAAACGAATAAAAAAAAGTTGATTATTCTGCTGAATGTTACTCGAGCGTTAAGGTGAGACAGAAAGATGGGTAGGGGGAGTCCTTCTTAATAGACGAGAGAGAGAGAGAGAGAGAGAGAGAGAGAGAAAGCTGTCCATTATAGGGAATGTGAGATATTTTGTGGAAGGTCGAAGCGCGTAGCTGGCCGAGCGGTGCGTAACATCGCTTAATAAATCTCACTGGTTATTAGAAGTCCATTCAATTAATTCGTATCTCGACGGAAGCGAGGCTGTGGCAATGCAATTGGCGAGATCGATAGCCCGTGTGGCTCGCTAAAGACGTGCGCACGTACGTGTGCATTTACGTGTATAAGAGTCGTACCAAGGCTCGCACGCGTGTTAAAATACGGTCTGTGAAATTGCGTGCGGACGATTTCATTCGTTTTACGCGACAATCGCATATATAGGTATACATGATACGTACGCATATCCAAGGCCGACGGGTTTATCTTAGAACCTCATCGTATCCAATTCGAACGCGTATTTATATTTATAGCGGTTTACGACTCGTCGAAACGTGTACGCCACAAAGTGTACGCGGATGCGTCGCTTTCGGCCCATTTTTTGCCTTTTAACGATCCTTTCTCATTACGCAATCAACTCTCGGATCGCAAAAAGTGTTTATATCGATGCAATAATGTTAATAAAAAAAAATGAAAGAAATTTTTGCCGCTTTACCGATCGCACCTTATATTTGTTAAACGAGAATGAAGCGTTCTTAATATACGACGAATGAACATGAAAAATTTACGCGGTTGGATTTCTATCGAAGCGGAATTTCCGATTGTCATTTTTTTCTCGTACTTTCGATACGATATACACCTATCATCCATCCATCTATAACTATATACGCGGTTTATATCTATCGAATTCGCCATAGAACTTGGATGGATTTTGAGCTATGTGGCCGTAACCGAGGTAGATATTGTCGCTCGAGCGTGACATCGTCGATATATTTCGTAGCGCGAGTATTCGCAATCGAAGCGGTAAGAATCGCGGAAGCAGAATCGTCGGAAAATCGATCGATCGATCTCGCGAGCGTACACGGACGAACGGTCATCGGCGAGGACGACGACGGCGACGACGGCGACGACGACGAAGACGGATACGATCGATCCGTCCTGTTCTCTCGTTACGAACTAGGTAAATATAACGGCGTTGGCATCGTACGGAGAAGCGAGCATAAAAGGGTTGCGTCTCTCTCTCTCTCTCTCTCTCTCTCTCTCTCTCTCCCTCCCTCCCCTGTACCGGCCATTAACGGATCCGCCGCGGAAAGAATGCAATTACGTAAGAAGTGCGTTTAATCAATCGAACTTTAATGCCGACCGAAAAAGAGTAATCGATACAGGTGTACTATCTGAGCCGATGGGACAAAAATTTCTACAGCGGACAAATTTTTGTTAGATTTGTGATCATCGGTGGTTTCGCGTTTAAACGAAATGAAATTACGCTTATTAATTTGCTGCATCGAAGATAATGATGACGTTGCTTGAGAGAGTACGATTTATTTCCTGCAGAGTGAAAAATCAATTTGCCAAGAGAGAATGAGAGAATGGGTCAGCAGGATAGGAAGAGGAGGAATTTTTCAAAGCGGAGCCTAATCGTCGGAGATCGCGGACAGCGCATTATTTGCCGAGAGACTCTGGTAGAATTTCGCGAACGAGCCCGGCGCACCGGCCAAAACTGTGTTAATGCGCCGAGAGTTGCCGTATACGAGTTGCCCTATTATTCCCGCTATATTACCAACAATGCAATTAGAATTCGTACCTACATACCTACGGTACACGTACCGTACCGACCACGGCGCTTCGACCATGCGCTTCGTGACCGGTAAACCTCCCTCCATTCGGCACTTTTTATTCGACAGTAGGAAAAGGGACAAAAGGACTCTTTGCGATTCGATTAATGTTGACAATGGGACGGAGAAGAAGCGAGGCCATGTTTTGCGAAGGAGAGAAGAGTACGAGAAGGAAGATCTCGATTAGTCTAGACAAATATTATATCGTCCTAGAGTCGTGCTTTCTACGACGTGAAAGTTTCGTTAAATTTAATGAGACTCGTGTACAAATATATGGTACGAGACGATCGTGCGCCAGCCGTTTCGATACACTTCGAGCGAGCGCCGTTTTAAGGCCATTGAAAATTCGCCATTGATTGGAAAACGAGCTTCGTCGAATGACGCGCGATGCCTGTGCAAGTCGCGAAAAAAAAAGTGCAATCAACGGCCATCGAGTGGATTATTCATGATTTTATCGAGAAAAATCTAAAATTTGCGATAGTAAATGGGAATTATAAGAGCCATCGAAAAGAATCGTTCTTGGCTTTATTTTATTTCGCTATTATCGCGAAGCATTTTTTTTGTCTATTTTCTTCGGTCGCAATTCTAAATGCACGCGCTCCTCCTCATCGCTTCGTCGTTCCTAAGAGCGTAACAGAGCGCGAACGATGAGTCTCGTTCTTCGCGTTTTACGTCTTCTCGACGCCGGCCGCGTCGCGTCGTTAAACTCTCGACGCCGCGATCGTCTCCTCGCCACATAACCATAAACTATAGCGATAAGCGTTCGCGATCGTTAGCCGATTAATTTTCTCTTTTTTGTTTTCTTTTTTTTTCCTTTCCTTTTCTTTTCTTTTCTTTTCTTTTCTTTCCTTTTCTTTTCTTTTTTTTTTTTTTCTACCCTTTTCTCAAGACTCGAACAAAGCTACGTACGTTTCGACGAGTAGACGAGTTCTCGAAAGTAGACAGCGATGCCGTCTAGTCGCTCGTAAAGTTCATCTTCACTCGTTTGACCCCGATACGAACTCGAAGATTGGCTTCGTTATAATAGAGGCACGACGTTCGCGTTCATGATGGAAGGAATTCGTAGATACGCACGCTCTCCTTCCTACGTTTGTGTACGTAAACGATGTGTATGGTGTACTTAATTAAAGGTGGACGAGTGTGTTGGTACGCAATGTACTCAACCTTCTACGTACCGCGCGAGTGCTATCAAGAGTTTACAAGAGCGGCGTGTGCGCGCTCGCTTGTATATTCTAAGAGAGAAGACGTTCGAAGACCAAACAAAAGTGTTCTCACATTTTTCGGAGAGGGTCTGTGCCAGACGCAAATCATCGGCTCGGGACGTCCTCGAGAACGTCGGAGTCTGTCACAAAAGGGAGGATCCTAATGCACAGGTGCCTGACGAAATGTAAATCTAATATTCCAACGAAGTTCCCTTTATCGAGAGCAAACCGTTCTTAGCTCGTTTACCGTTTCGATTATCCTTAAATTCGGATTGCGTCGTGATAGACGAGCCAGGGAGAAGAATATTTTCGATCGATTATTCCTTCGATGCACGTCGAAGACTCGACATAAATTTATAAGAATTACGTAGACGTTAAAACTTTATACGGCGATATGCGAATGCGCATGGGTATGGCGTATCGTTGATGCGGCCTGGATGATTCGGACCGAGGGCTGTCTGCGAGGGCAAACAGAGAAGGGCTCTATTATCTCTAGACAGAGACGGCTCTGTATCTACGCACGTTTTCTTCGAGCAACCTCTACTTTTCTCCAAGCTCGGTCGTCGCGTTTACGACGAGTCGGCTCGATGACTTTTTAAATATCATTCTATATTATACTACTTATACTCCGTAGATCTATCTGTGAAGATCTATCTATCGGCGTGATTGGAGAAGTTGCAGTGCTCATTGATTTATTTAAAATTCAATCGGCCGAGTTAGACAAGCAAAATTAGTTGGGGATCGGTCGACCGATAACTACAAGGGTAACAAGTAAATACTCCTGGGAGATTCGACTTTGGCCTATCGACCGAGTTTATCGGTAGTATTAGACGAAATAAGAATAAAACGATTAAAGGACGACCTACCTTTTTCGCGCGGCTGATCGATCTAGGAGGACGAGAAAATAAGAAACGTGGGGCGGGCCCGTTTCGGAGTGGTTCATTTGCGAAGCGCACTCTTTCTCTCTTCATTTCTCGTTCGAGAGATCCGTTTATGGGTGGTACGGCGAACCGAAAAATTTCCTTTTCATAGAGTGGAAGTCTCTCGCGTTGCAAAAGACATCCCGTGGGTCCATTAACCTTTCTCGATGCGATAGAAGAGGAGGAATAGAAGGAAGAGGGAGAAAAAGGAAGATGGGGTAGAAATAGAGGGGTTGGAAAATAAACAGACGAGAGCTAGGAAAGCGTCCAGGGGTGGTGATGGCGTGTCTGGATATCGATCCTGACTTCCGGAACGTTACCACCGTGGCCTAGCTTTGTCGTTCTCGTTTGCCTGACCCTCTCCAACAACTCGGACTCGCTTTTCTTATTCGAGAAAGACGATTATAGGAGAGCATTATTCCCAAAAATAATCTCCCTCGTTCCCATCTCGTAATCGTTTATACGAGTATTTCGTCGCGGATCTTCTCCTTCTACGGCATGTAAAGTCGCTTGCGTAAAATATCTTCCTTTTTCCTACTTTTTCGCATTAAAGAGAACGCGAAACGTAGTATAACGTCGTAGTATAACGTAGTATAACGTAGTATAACGTAGTATAACGTAGTATAACGTCGTAGTATAACGCAAGAAAATGAAATATCCAGTTGGACTTAAGATGGCGATCCTTGCTAGTTTAATTTCTTCCTTTCGGAAATCGCAGCGAACGAAAGGAAGGACTAATTCTTATGTTACACGTTGATCGGACTACTTGTATTGTATTCCGTATTTTCTTCCAAGTGCGTAAAAAAAGACCGTGCGGAAAGAGAGAAGACGCGCACGTAAAACTTCTCCTCTCATTTCTTAAATAATTACGAGCACCGGCGGAACTCGAAGAATATTCTGGAAAAGTACTTTTTAGCTTTATTAACGTAACCAAGCGAATTTTCCGTGAGGTAATAATACACCGTAGAATCATAGATTGCACAATATTTTTTTGTTCCTTCAAAAGCAAGTCTCTATGTTTTTCTTTTCTTTTTCTTTTTTTCTTTTTTGCTGAAATATCCAAGGTACCGAAATGCGTTCGATCGAAGAACGAGGAGAAAATCGGGTAATACGATGTTAGAACGGAAGGTACCTTCGAAATGTGCGCAGCCATCGTCATTGTCACCGCAGTCGTAAATTCGATGAAGTATCGAAATCTGCAAGGCCATCTTCTTTCTCCCCTTTCTGTCCACATATCTCTGTTTCGCGAGCGCGAAGCTTGTAAAAGGATCGCTAATGGAAATCCATGAGAACGAGGCGATAAACCTCCGGACTATTATTTCCATCGATCTGGCGTTTTGCCAAAGGAGTATGTAGTTAAATATCTTGAGACATCGTGCGCGTGCATATTGTACGCGCGATTAAGGGGAAAGGCAAACGAGCGCGCGAACGGAAGCCGGAAGTTTCGAGTATCGACTCGGGAGGAGGAATTTCGCGTCTTTACGAACGACGATCATCGTGCCGCTTTCCTTCGATTAACGTCCAGAATGAATCTCTCTCTCTCTCTCTCCCCTCCCCCCCCCTCCTCCTCCCCCTCCACTCTCCCGAGTATAACCGGCAGATCATTTCGAGCAGTCGTTGACTTTCTTAACGCCGATTGAGATTCCGCGATAAAAGTAGAATTTCCATTATGTATATACTTATCGGGAGAAATATTTTCGAATCGCGATCTCTTCTATCCTCTCTTGGGTAATATCTTATTATCTTCTTGGCGCTAATCTCAATGCGTTTCAACGGCAGACCGCTTTCCAATTTTTCTTCTCTCGAGTCGTACGAATAAAAAGACATTCAACCAATCTCCTTTCTCTATTTGCCCCTTGTCGGAGGAAAGATCGATTGATCGAAAAAACGAAGGTAAGAGTAAACTGGCGGCTTGGCTGGCTCTGCGCCACGAAACAAAAGTTTCGTCGGTCCTTATTTTTGTTCGAAAGAAGGAAAGATTAGACCAGGGCTAATTTCTTTTTCGCCTCCTTTCTAAGTTTTACTGGTACGTTGATACTGGCGTGATCCGAATGAAAGACGATCGGTTCTCTCCGTTATCAATTTAAGAGAAATCGATAAGCAAATGCCTGTCTATGACCACGTTTATCATGGATCTCGAGGTATCGTCGAGATAGGCAATTAAAGAAAAATGGGAAAATCGATTAGCAGGAGAGTCTAGAGAGAGAGAGAGAGAGAGAGAGAGAGAGAGAGAGAGAGAGAGAAGCGAGTTTTCTCTTCCTCTTTCTTTTTCTCGGGTTGTCGGCGCACGACGACTGCAGGACAATCGTAGGTTAATTTCACGGTGCGACGAGCCGCATCTCGTAGAAACGAAATCTGACCCAGTTAACTCGCTTCGCTATTACTAGTAGAGTCGCAAAGATGATGCTCCGCACTTGGAAGGATCGAGGAGAGAAAAAAGGTTCACGTACCAAAGTACAAAAGTAAAAGATAATATCGCGGGAAAATAAAGTATAGGCACAAGTACATATATGTTCCTCAATTATGTCTCGGCATAAAGAAAAGAGCGTCTCGTTTTTTCTCCTTTATGCGAAATCATAAATGCCGGTCGACTCGCGTCTTTCACGAAACTTCCTTCTCTTCGATAAATGTTTTTCAACGGGCACGCGACGTCGTTGAAAAGATGCGCTTGAATTTCACTTCTTTTCAGATGCCACCTTTCTTGACTCATGTTTTCGACGATTCGAAATATGCGATTTACATTAAAACGCGGGACTTATTAAGCTTAATTCCATCCTGGACAACGAGTAAAATATCAATCGAAGTTATTCTATCGAAGCCTAAATAAACAATTTTTCTCGTTGAATTCTGTTCCACGATGGAACGAAATATTTGTCTATGAAACGAAACAATTAAAGAAACCAAATGTAAAATCTGCAAATAATCTCTATTCTGAAGGATTATATATCGCCTGTCCATGTATTGAAAAATAGAGAACGAGAGAGAGAGAGAGAGAGAGAGAGAGCAACGGCGATTCTTCGGTGAAAATTCCGGAAAAGTCGACGAGCAATTCCATTTGTACGCGCTAATCGCTATTTCAACTAACACGCGCACTCACATCGATTTTTCCTTGAATCATTTTGCATCGATATTTCCACAGCGCGTATCATTGAAAATTATAACATTTTGTGACGCGTACCAAGGAGAAGCCATTCCAAGTTGGAACGTAAAGAAGTCCGGCGTTTCTTTCCATCGTTGCGAAAACGATGTCGGCGATATCCATATCGGCGAAAGGAATCGAAAAATAAATATTAAATAATAAATAATAAATTCTATTCGATTATCGTTTTTCGATATCACGTTATTTACGGTATCATCGCCGTTGGTTATCAGAATTGGATAAATACGATGTTATATCGACGTATACGTCTCCTATTTCGTTTTCATTACGCTCGACTATTTTTGCTTCTTTCGTTTCTCATATCCAATGATCGCTGACTGACTGGTCGAAAGCTCTTAAGACGTTTAACAGGTGGCAGATTATTCGAATCGAAATGGTGCAAATAGATAGAAAAGAAAAGAGAAGATTCGATGGCAAATTTTTATCTCTTTTCAATATCGAGTAGAAAATATATATATAATATCGTTTGCATGATAAAACTCATCACTTACTTACGACAAGAGGATGCGATTATCGAGATATATATTGTAAGGCCTCTCGAAAATCAACGATCTAACTGTGTTATACAGGTGTAATAGCATTGTAAAAAGTTTATCGACGACGGTACGAGTACGCGATAAGCCCTGCCTATAAAAAGGGATCGCTAATACGAATCGGTATGAAGTTTCCTCGAATATCGGACGGGGATTTTTCGGTGCGACACGTCTGCGAGATCTTGCCTCTATTCGATTCTTTCGCAGTCGATATAGTTTCTCTCACGATGCTTCGATCTAGTTTCGTTCGATCGTTTTACTTCATTTAATATAATTAACGCCATTTCAGGGAATAAAACGTAGGAATTTGCATCGATCGTATCGAAAAATTAGCTGGCCATACGCTCGAGAAAAATTGTTGGCAGAAAAACGTGTTGCTAGAGCTAGGTGAGAGCGTACGAGCGAGCGAGAGACAGAAAAAGTGCCACGTATAACGAAATAACGGAATTTCGTGGCTAATGGACCGTCGGGATAACAAAGTTTTGACTTGATCGTATTACTCGCGGGCAACTCGTTACGTCCTATTTTTTCCGTACCAATGTCGTGCACATTGCGATACAACGTGTTTCATTCGGAATTCGTTTAATCGTTCGCGACATCCATCTTTTGTTCTCGATCTCGTTCTCCTTTCGATTCAGCGATACATCGAATTTTACGCCCTTTTTTTCATTCCACTCCGAACATCATCACCTCCCTGTCCAATAATGTACGTTCTCTGTTCCGAGAAGTAATTAGCGACGGAGCAATGTACTTCTTTTTATTTTTCTCTCTTCCCTTTCTCTTTCTCTTTCATCGCCTTTTCGGGGCTTGAAGTCAATCTCGTTAGAATACGCGAGCTTTGTCGCGTCCGAGTTTTTGCTAGTTCATGTAATTTCATTGTTGCACTCGACGAGGATGGTATATGCTCTGTCTCTTATCCTGTGTCGATCGGTAAATTATCAATCAAGTTGAAATTTAATTTTAAAAAACAATGCCAATGGTCAAAAATAATAAGTCGATTCCGTTAGCGAAACATTGTCCGTCATTAGCGAGTCACATGCAAACGAGAAAAGAGATATAAGAGGAGAAACATGGCAGCCGGCTTGGATGAGGCGAGGAGGGGAGGGGGGGGGGAGGAGAGAGAGAGAGAGAGAGAGAGCAAATTTACCCGACCGTGGATGCAATTAGGCTCGGAGATGAAGAAGAAGAAGAAAGAAAAGAGGGACGTGCGTTCGTAATCTCGAAAAATAAGCGAAAGCAAGTGCGATTTCTTCTTCCACCGACCGACTAAGTTGTATAAACGAGTGCGTCGAGGAAAAAACGAAGCGCGCGTTCGGCCGAGACAATGGCGGCGTGCTTACTTCTGAGGAAAGAATTGCGAATTGCGAAGAAAAAAAGAGAATCCGCAACAGAGCTCGATGCTTTTCACAACGGTGGAAAAGTTGCGCTGGGTTGTGTCTGAGTTGCGCGCTCTGTGTAACGATTCTCGGATCAAAATGAAAGGGGTGGTACAAGAGGGAGGAAGAAAGCACGGAGTATGGGAGAGACAGCGAGAGAGAGAGAGAGAGAGAGAGAGACGCGCGAGTGGGTTGCGATAAAAAGGAGCGCCTCTACAGTCGAAAGATACATTCGAGTTTTCCTCAATGACCGAGCCGCTGCGCCCCCACATCAAGTAACGTCGTACTTTTTATTCCGTGCTCGATGCGTGTCTCCTCTGCGGGTTGGCGTCAGGGTTGTATCCAAAAGAGAGAGAGAGAGAGAGAGAGAGAGAGAGGGAGAAAGAACAAAGAAAAAGGAGACATGACATAAAGCACTTGTCGTCGATTAAGCGAGAAACAAGGATCTAGTTTGGCGGCAATCCACTTTTAATCAATTATTTTCAATCGTTTGTCTTTTCTTATTCTTCGCCTTGAAATTTATCTGTCGTATATCGGACAAATGCCGATCTTTGTCGAAATTGACATTTTGTTTATATTTAAAAGGAGAAAAAAGTGCGCGGCAGACGACTTCTCTTATCTTCCTTTTGTCATTTTCCCCCTATTTCGTCTCAACGACTCTCGAGTAAGGAGCAAAACTCGAGTCGAAGAACGTGCCTGGTTATTCGAACGCGCGTACGCGTATCGTCGATCGTCGAAAGGTCGGGACTTTTCGAGTTTCTCGTCGTCGGTCGCGTCTCCTTGGAATGTCAGCCGATCTCATCGACTCTTTTGTCGAACGAAAAGCGACAAAAACGTCTGTCAATCTTAAAAAACTTCTCTCTATCTCTCGAACGTAGTTAAGTCTCGACTAACGAGTTACAAGTTATGCTCTAGGTATAGCTCGCGAACAAAAGTTTTCGATGAAACGAGTCAAACTTCTTGGATCTCAACGTGTACTATTATTTTTTCCTTTTCCTTTTTTATCGAAAATAGGACTGATAGATCGCATCGTTTAATAATAATCCGATTATATATGTATATGATTGTAATTACTTGAATTTTCACGTCGATCGATCGAGGAAGGAAGGCTAGAGGAATTCGCATTATCATTCTTTTCAAAGTTTTGCAAACATTTTTCTCGTGCGGTAGTCCCGATAGAATGACTCTCTCTCTCTCTCTCTCTCTCTCTCTCTCATGGCCAAGTTGAAATTAAATTCTAAACGGTAAACTTTTCAAGTTGCTTAAAGAAAAGATCGCAAGTAATATCGACATTGCTCTCTTAGTCTCGTCTTTTGTTTTGTTTTTGTCATTGTGGAAATCATGCAATCGTTTGCAATATTATGTTTTAATATTCGAGCTTAAGACTGACCTACTGGCAAAATGATAGTTTGCGAAATTCTTCGTGGTAAAAAAGTCCTAAGAAAAAAGTCGTTAAATTTGTAATCTTATTCGAATAGAACGTGCGAATCTTTGTACGTATTCGCAGATTTAATAGGAAACGACCGATCTTTATATCCTATATCGAATAGCAATGGCGCTGACATACGATTCGGTCTCGTGTAATCTGAAGTAATTCGATCTATTCGATCAGTCGTCTTTGCCTCTGTAAGTAGCATCCCGGTAATAGTCGAATGGAGAGAGTACAACTAATTACCTAATTGCTAATTGCCAAGGTACCGAGCAAACGAGCAAGCACCTTAAACAAATACGCCAGTATATAGATATTTCTCTCTCTCTCTCTCTCTCTCTCTCTCTCTCTCTCTCTCTCTCTCTCTCTCTCTCTCTCTCTCTCTGACTCTGTCTCTGTTTCTGGATATATGTACGTACGAACTTACGTCGCTCGTGCGCGTGCGTACGCACCCATGTTTACGGATGTATACATTGTAGAGCAAATAATACCATTGCCTAGAGATATGCTGCTTTGCATCTTTGGCAACGTCTATAATCTTTCGCGAATCGAGGACACGAATACGAGGTATTTTTGGCATCCGCAATTTCCATTGCAAATTTCGGATAGATGACAAACTTGATTCGATGTTAAAACAAAGTGCAAGATTCTTTGTAATTATTTTTTGGCGAATTAATTACATATGTATATACGCTAAAAACGAAAGTCCCGTTGAATATCGTATTCATGGCGGTCTCGAGGGACCAAGAAACTGGGTCGATTTATGCGCTCTTAGTTATGCGCTCTTGAATTTATTTTTTTATTATAGGCGCATCCTTTGTTCGTTTTAATTGAGAACGCTTTGATCGAAGACCTTTAATGACTATGTTTCGACCATCTCGCTGTATGGTTTCGTTTCTACGAATTCGCAAAAGTGACATATTAATAATAGCGACGTTCAAAGGCGTCGTCAAAGAGAGGTAGAGGAAGAGAGAGATACTAAAAGGCAACGTTTTCGTACATAGTAGGTCGTACGCATACGCGTCCTGCATGTGTATAGATGCGAAGGAAGAGGAAGTCGGTCGCGCGAACTCTCAATTCCATGCGTGTTTTAGACTCGGACGGAGAACGGCCGTGAGCTTCGACCGCAAGCTCCTTTGATCTGCGCCATTATGCAGCGAAGCAGCTCTTCGGTACTTGCGCGCGCGCGCGCAAGTACATCTTTTGCGAGTTCGCAGGAAAACCGCAGAAAGCAATTTCGGCTGATAACTTTTTCGATTAGATCTAGCCTCGAGATAGAACCTATTAGTTAAAGAGCGAGTCACCAGGATGAGATATCTTCTGTATTATGTAATCTCTATTTATAATCAATAACAACTTGGAGTTTACGAGAGGGACGGTATTTTTCTTTTTTTCTCTTTTTTTCTTTTTTCTCCTTTTTTTCTCTAGAGATGTTGAATTTTCCTTGGAAAAACGGCTCTTACTTGGAGAAAATCGAAAGAGGATCGAGTTTTATTCGACGAAAATCATTTGATAGTTGTTCCTTTTTCTACGGTAAGCCGTAGGTAACGTACGTCGCACGTGTACATATCTAGGTAGGCGTGTCGTCGTAGCAGGTCCCGAATCGAACTAGCAAACGAGTTCTTTGAAAGTTTCATGTCCCAGGTGATTCTCCGGGCGCCTAGAGACGTCATTACTTTCGCATTTCGTACTAGCATTTCGACCGACCGCGTTACCTCGACCTCCTCTTTTCCTTTAGCTACCGCTAAACGAAAATACGAAGGAAGTAGGCGCGCGCATCGATAAACGCTCGGACAATAAACAGGCAACTGCTGAGAGAACAACTTTACATTATTTATTTCCGGACATCAGGTGTTTTTCTTTTGAGAGAAATTAGTTTTCTAGAGTAGAAATTATAGGAAGTCAGTCGATAAGCGATCGATAATCGCGACAAGTTCGGAACGATGAAAGTAGGACCGGTCCAATTTGGTTTTCTTTCTTTTTCTTTCCTTTTCTTCCACCACCACCACCACCACCACCACCACCACCACCATCACCTACCCCACCCCCAACCCCCTCCACCCTTCCATAACGGAAGGACATTCCTTCTCAAATTTATCCATATCTTTCCCTCTTGTCTATCTTCTTCTCTTTCTAGGCACAAATAAGCGACGGCTTTTTAAGCATTCTTTCGAGTCGGGTTTTCGTCCCTCTTTCTTTCTCATCCAATTAGCCGATACGACAATACAGTCGGACGCGCAGGCAGACCATTATATCCAGCGAGTCTGAAGTGGCAAGTTTGCGCGAATTGTTGTCATTGGTAGCTGGTAGAAACGTCATTAGGGATCTCCATAGAGATAGAATTACACGTCTGCTTGGCTGATAATTGGAAAGCTTGCGAAACGACCAAACAATAGAAATTACGTTTCTCAATTTCGTGCCATCGACGAAGCTTCGATCATGCACCATTATTATTTTCCCCAAGCTCGTGATTTAAAAAACAAATATTCCTTTTTCCTTCCTCCCTGAGATCAGAAGTTCAGAAGAGAATCGCCGATAGGTCGTCGATAGGAAAAACGACGATAATGATCGTCGGATAGATCGGTTATTTGTTTTCTCTTTCTCTCCTTCTCCGCTCTCGTCCTCTCGACCTTATCGATCGAATCGTACACACATATGTACATACGCTTCGTGCAACTAGAGCAAATCATCCGTTGTATTCGATTCTATTCTATTCGTGGGAAAAGCGGTAAGAATTGAAAGAGAAGAGTTAATTATCGTCGAGACATAATAGAGACCGGTTCGACATAATTTCTCCTGATAAGCGAAGAGAGAGGGAGAGAGAGAGAGAGAGAGAGAGAGAGAGAGCGCACGCGCGCGCGCGCGCGCGTGGCTTTCGATGGTCCGCTGAGCTATTTCGAAGGCGCATACACACTCTCTGGTCTGGTTATTAACGTGAATTGGCAATTTAGATCGCACGATTGCCGATACGAACCAGCGTCCACGAATGCCCCGAGAAATGGCTCTTCGTACGCTGTATGTACAGCGCATGCATACTAGCGCGTTATACGACGCGACAAATGGGCGTCGTTACGAACAGCGTTAACGAACAGAGGGCCCAGCCTGACCCTAACAACGGCAACTCTGCTGCGCTACTCCTTGTCACGGCTTCGGCAAATTTATATTTCTGCTTGTTTTTCCGCTTAATGAAAAATGCTTCGACTATAACGCCACACGAGTTTTTCCTCTTGGAAGAATTTGAAAAACTATCATTTCGTTAGTTCTTCTTACGAAGAGAATTATTAAGTTTATCCGTCTTAACGAAAATTGAGCAACGAATCGAAGCGAAAAGTCTGGTGTCATTTGACAATCAATTGGCACGACGAAACTACCGATTGTTCTCTCGCTTAAAACAATGGCCTTATCGGAGGCGTATTTTCTCGATTGTAACGAGAACGCGCGCTTCCTCGAATTTTGGATAATTCGGCGCGTACGCTCAACGTGTACGTTCTACGTGTACGTTCGACGATATTTAACGCTCGTGCCATCGTGTTTCGGTATCGCGTAGCAGAGACGCTCGACCTCAAAATCAGTTTACTCGCCAGCTGTGCCGCATCATTACCGTTACCTCTGCGGCAACAGTAGTGCACATTCTCCGTCCACGCATCGAATCATCTTCGAAAAGTCCCCGACGATACTACCGTCTACGTGCTTTCATGAAGTTTATCATTATCGTGCGCCCGCCTATCCCCCCTAAATAGAGATCTAGCAGCACCTATCTAACGACGTTAATCCGCACGTACCTACACGTACCATAAATGGATTAACGAAAGGATAAGTCGTCAAGTGTTCTCGACGATAGGACGCGCTACGTTTCGACACGTTTTCTCCTCCCTATGATTCCTCTTCTTTTTTCATCCTCATAAAAAACGCAATTCCCCCTTCCTTCCTTTTCACCGGTCGATTTATAAAAACTCGACGGAAAAAGACGGAGTCATATCGGCGGATAGCGCAAAGAAGGTGTGCAAAAGCAAAGGACCTCGTCGGACGATAGAGGAAAAGTTGCAGAAGGAAAGAAGTTTTGTACAAAGCTTTGTTCGTCCTGACGGATAGAACGGATTAAAGGGATTCGTTCGTCCACTCGTCCGTCTCTCTAATTCTAATTTCCTAACCCGAATTGTTGTTCCTGGTTACACCGAATGCGACGACGGATTCCGTTTCTAGCCGTTGGAGATGGAGGAGAAAGAGCGAAAGAGGGTGGGTGAGCAAATGGAACAAGCTTTTATACGGCGATATGTACCCACACAAACGCGCGCGCGCGCGAGCGCGCAAACATCGTTTCATTCTCCATTTTGGCTCGATGCACACACCGATGGCACTAGCCGTGACGCTTTTATCTGCAAAATCCAAAAAAGGCCGAAACACGACGATGCAGCTAACGGAATGTATCGAGAAGAGATAGACGGATAGATAGAGAAAGGCCTTCATCGTGCACATGCAGGAGCAAACTTGACCCTTTGCAGCGCTTTGGATTCGTGGATAGGGATGGTTTAACCCATGGTTGAACCGCAGACCAAGGATGCTTTTATCTTTTTTTTGCCGGATCATCAGGTCGACGGTCTAATGTCACGCGAGATGAAAAACCTGGATCGTCGCATTGATTTCGTTTATCCTCTCCTCTCCTCTCCTCTCCTCTTCTCTCGATCGTCCCCCCTACTCGTCACAAGCTAAAAGTATTAATATCCGTCACTAAAATGTATTTTCAATCGCCAACTTGCAAGGATATGGGAGTAAAATGAGGAAATGGGATGTTGTTCGCGTCGACATAGCGGAGAATCGTCGAAGCGATTCATAATTAGCCGTAGCTGGACGTTGACTGCCTGCGCTAACGGGTTTTCATTAATTTCATTACTCCTCTTCGAGTAGATCGTGTTTGCAATTATTTCGAGTAGTGTCACGGCCTAGCAAAGAGGTCGGTCTAGGCAATAAAAAGAAGCGGCATAACGCACAAAGGAAGGATAATCGGACGGGGAAGGCAAGAGAGAGAGAGAGAGAGAGAGAGAGAGAGAGAGAGAGAGAGAGGAGGAAAATTGTCGTCCAACGATACGTTCGAGAAATCTAATTATAATTGATTACGTAACCATGCTGTCACGTCCAAAGAAATTAATTAGAAATGATGAGGAGCGGGCGGTGAACGTCCCATCTTAGCCGTGGTGTATTCAACGGGGAAATAAAGAAAATGGCGAAAAGGGAGAGGTAAGGTAAGGCAATCGGTTGGAAAATGAGGTGAAAAGTAGTAGCGCTGATCGCGAGATTAAAGGGATTACGGCATTGGAGGGACGACTGTTCTTTTGAGATGGGGGGTGGGGAGAGAGAGAAAAGGTGGCGGCGGGGGCGACAGCGGCCTATAGTCCGATATTGATTTAGCGCGATTTCGAACGAGCGTAATCTTCTTATCGGACGGCGCTCGATGTTTTATATCCCTCGTGCAATTTGTCCGCGAAAGCGGCTTGGATGGCAAAGATAACGAAGCTCCGATCGATGGGCATGTAACGGGTGTTACGGCGAGTACGGCGAGACTAGTCGACGCATCTCGTAGGAATAACGAGGAGGAGAGATAATCGACTATTCTAATCTGCGTTAGATCGCAACTTGGTAGAAATTTCAACTTGGTCACACCCTATAGATACGCGTATAGATTGACGAAAGGACCGCTTACAAGCCAAGTACCACCCTCCTCGTATTTCCAACTATCTATTTGTTTTCTCCCGCTTCTAGCGTCGTTTATCTTCTTACGTGGTCGTCGTCGCGTCGCGACGGGTTATCCGGTTCTTGTGGAGGCGCGCGTGCGCATCTTTCTCTTCGTTCGACGATCCCGCCGGTCCGTCCATCGTACTCGGCGCATACCGTCGCACTCCACTCCACACCGCCCCGCCCCGCCCCTCTCCTCCTCCTCCTCCTCCTCCTATCGAAAGATCTACGCACGTATTCGAATGCAGATTAGCATACTTATACGCCTATCTGGGTATTGCCCTCTTCTCCTCGATACCCGCGCGTCTACTTCTTTCACTTCTACCTTACGCGCAATCGATCCGTACGGGCTCATCGTTCCGCATCACCAAGTTGTGCTCTGCTTCTTTCAATTCTTAAAGATTTTTCAACTCAAAAGTCGAGATCGGACTTGAAGATGGGCTAAGAAGCTCGTTCCAGAAGAACAAATGGACGCAAGAAAACGGATCTCTCTCGAGTACTCGAAAAGATACATCGACCAAGTTCTTTCTCTTTTTCGGCCCTTAAGATATCGAAGAACTTTTTCGCGAGAAGACGCCTCTTCGCTCTTAAACCCGTTGAAAAAACTCGTACGACCTGACGATTTTTTACTTTTTTCCTCTTTCACTACTCTTCTATTACGTCCGAGAAGTTTAATGGTTATTGCGAGAAGCAAGAGCACGTACGTATTTGCTAATTTTTGTGGGGAAAAAGCGGGATCGAATAATATTCAATCGAATAATAAATACATAATACACCAAGGTAAAAAGAACGTTCGTGCCTTTCGTGCCTTTCACATTCTTCAACGTTACTCGAGATTTACACGATCGTCTCGGAAAGAACATTTTTGTCCGGTATCGCGAGAACAATCGAATAAGTCTTTCTTTGGCTCTTCCCAGCAGTAGTCTTCTCCTGCGACGCGCGAATTAGTACGCGCGACATTTCGTAGAAGGCTCAGTTTTCTCGTCGTTTCGTGACGTTTTTCTCCCCCTGGGAATCCCTCTCGAATTTATCTCCCCTCCATACTCGACGTTTAATCCCAGCTTGTCGAAAGCGGAAGAGGAAAAAAGAGAAGGGTGAAGCGGCTCGCGTCGAGCGGCATTTCGATAAAGTCTACTAGAGATGCTTTCGCTCTAGACGAGAAGAAACGATTTTGCGGTGCGCGCGAACGAGCATCGCGAAAGGGTCGAAGGAAGACAAAGTTCGCTTCCTTCGCTTTTTCTTTTGATTTCGCTCGGTTTCTACCTCGTTTTAGCTCTTACCAAAGGAATTTACTCGCGTTGCTTTATTATATAGAGACGACGAGTCTCCGGGTTCTTTTCGTCTCGCGAGATCGGTCCAAAAGGATTGAAGTCTCGGAATGTTCTTTTCGCGTAGGAGGGAGGGAGGGATCTGCGTCGACCAAGATGTTCTTGGAAAAGAGACAAGAGAAAGGGCTGAGAAGGAGGATGGCTCCTTCGTTATTTATTTCTCGGCTCGGTCGTATTTCCCGGTTTACGGATTTTTCTCCGAGAAATCCAGGATCGCGTGCTCTCTCTCTCTCTCTCTCTCTCTCTCTCCGGAGGAGGAGGAGGAGGAGGAGGAAGAGAAAATATCTCGGCAGTGTCTTTCCTCGAAAACGCAAGCCGCACTCTTCTTCCGTTTGCCGTTGAACGGCACCCTGGAATACTTTGGTGGAGAAGAAAGAGAAACGACGATATTCCTTCTCACGGGTAAATTACGCGAATGCGATAAGTAACGCACTACCGACGTCGCTACCGAGAGACTCGTTTGAAAAAGTTTATCTTTCCGCACCGATTATTTTGCGAATATTTTCACGCTCGAAGGATCCGAGAGCTGACGATATTTTCGTCCTTTCGATCGTGCTCCTACGAAAAGTTTGTAAAATATTTTTTATAGGGAAATAGAAATCCTCTCGTTTATCCTCCTTTGTTTATCCGAGGCTATCCTGGTCAAGGAGACCCCATCATGGGGTCGTTGGCGTGTAAAGCGAGCGTTCTTGCTCCTCTGCTACCTGTCTTCGCCTTTATTATTTAAGGTATAAACCGCCGCGACGAAGAGCACGATCGCATGTCCCGCTTGGCTAATCGCTCTCTCTCTCTCTCTCTCTCTCTCTCTCTCTCTCTCTTTTTCCTCTTGAAGCTTTCGCTTGGGGCTCCTCTGGAATAATAATTATATAATAATTAGACGCTTGCGGTTGAAAACATGTAATCGGTATTTTCGCGGTTTACGAAAGAATTTATTCGTCGGTTGCGCGTATCTGGTTCTCCCGCGGGATTGGTTGTCCGTATTATATTTTTTGTTTTTTTTCCCCGTTAATCGCCGGAAAAAGAGTATTAAGCGTACCAGTATTCGCATCATTTTAGCCGACCAAATTGGAGCTTCGCCGTTCCGACGTCTCACGCATTGTTTACTCGATAAATGCAATTTCGTCGGTAAAAGTTATTCCTGGACGTTTTTAAAAACTTGACGATACTTGTCCGATAGAAGGCAGAGAGAGAGAGAGAGAGAGACGAGGTCGCTCGCCAAAGCTCTCCTTGGATTTTGCGTTCGCGATGAAAGATGTAATTCTTTTCGAACAATTTCCAATAGGATTCGTAGCAAAGGTAACTCTCTCCTCGGCTTAATTTTGCTTTGGGAACTTCCTATAGAAGTGTAAAAGCAGAATCTGATGATTTATACGTCCTTTGCTCGTGCAATTTTACTCGAAAGTTAACGGAGAAAATCGAAGGAGCGGAAATATAATCTCGCGATTAGAATTGGGAGAGTCTCGAAAGGGAAGAGACTCGAAAAGGAGAAAGGAGCTTTTGCTAGGATCACGATCTCTGCTCTACTTTTCGCAGAGTCTCGCACGTTTAAAAAGAAATTAAAGTGGAAGCAATGACCCGACTCGATCGAGTTGACTCGCCATCGAGACAGATTATAGAGCGTTTTTCTCGTATGGCGAGGAGAATAACAAGATCGTCTCAACGATAACATCGATACGTTTGTATATATTTCCTTCCAGTAAAGTACACTGCACGTATGTGGACGCTACGTAGAAAGCAAAAGGCGCCGATATATTTGCGCTTTTTACTCGCGCAAATATTACCCGAACGTTTTTCAACGAATGTAATACCGGAATGGTAAATAATACGTACGAAAGAATCGCAAGTTACATATTCCTGCTCGCGTTTTACGCTTTTAGCCCCACTTTTTTGAAAAGTCCTTGGGAAATTTCGCACGCTGCTATGGACATAAATTTTCGCGTTAAGTGCGCGTTTTCGGATACTACGTAAAAATTGCGATCCTACGTAAAAGGTAAAAGCGAAAATGGAGAAATCGAGCGAAAGAGAGATCCTCGGGATACACTTTAAATCGAACGATAGGGGTCCGATCGATGATAGGTTTGCGGGTGACTATATTATGAGAGAGAGAGAGAGAGAGAGATGAAAAGGGGAGGATCAAACGGAGAGGATGGTAGGACAATGAAAGCTCGCCGAGCGATCGCGAAAGAACGATAAGGATGCATCCGGTTATCGCTTCCGGTCGATCGAGCGGCTTATCGAAAGCGGCTCCTCGTCGCCTCTGCCGTCGGCCGTTGATCGAAACGGCGAACAACCCGGACAAAAGCTGAAACGAATCGATTTTTTTTCTCCCTTCCTCTCCTTCCTATGCGAATTACTTGGTAATTCTTAACGACGCTTGGATCGCGAGTCGTCGAAGATATATAAAGTATAAAAAGATCATATTTTATTTTCCAGGTTTATCCAGCGCGTCAACACGCCTCACCGGATACCGCTGCTCGTCGTGAGTAATTTTACATTAATCCCATATTCCATGGAGATCGTATGTACTTTCAGGAGAAAATATGTTGGTGCGCGCGCGCACGAGCTGGAGTCGATCGCGTATCGATCGTGCGACCGATACCAGAAAAATAGAAAGATTAGTCTCTCTTTCGCTTCGAAATAAAATGAACCTCGAACTCCATTAAATGGATTTCGATGCATCGGGGAACATTGACGAGGACGAATCAACGAGTAGAAATTCGAGTTTGCCGAGTTTCTCTCGAGGAGACTAAAAGGATGAGTGTAATCGAGAAGGAAAAAGGTAAAAGAGTAAGAAGGTAGTAGGATAGTACGGTAGCGAGGTAGCATCTGTAAGAAGCATCGGATCCAGAATGACTGCAATGGAAGACTCGATCCTCTTACGTTTCCCGCTAGGGAGAGTATTACCGAAAAATAATGCTCTTCTCTGGATCCTTTAAAAACTCGGCAAGAACTAGTTTCATCTATCAAACGAGGACCAAAAATTTCCCATGGAAACAGAGTGGTCGTTCGATTATTCTCATCGAAAAAGCCGCGCGAGAGTCGTAATCTCGCTTCTCCCGGAATATTACATTTTCGGAATATTTTTCGGACCGCCAAGGAACGCCTTCTTATCGATCCTCTTGCACGAGGCCGCGATTTAATTTAATGAAATTAGCAGGGCCGCGGCCGGAAAGATACTTACATGTGGCGGAAGCCACATTTTCATTTCATTCATTTCGAAGAAACGTCTTCGGAGAGTCCAAAAAAGAGAGCGGTCGAAAAAGCAAAAGGAAAAAAAGAAAAGAGAGAGAGAGAGAAAGAAAGAGCTTCGATTTGTAAGAGAAGACACAAGTTTCGTGAGTTTTCTTGAATTTTTCCTATCTCCGATATAAACCGAACGATAATGCGTTGATATTTTACGACGTCATGCATAATTCATCCCACGATTTTTACCGCAGACATTCGAGCCGAGCGCCTCGAATACCGATATACGTAGATATAGGCGATATATACATATCGCCTATGTGCACGTAGCGTACCTATATACGCGTGCTTAGTTTAGTACGGACTTTACGCATTATTCCCAATTCCGTTTTCCTATATCACCGATGTACCTAATGTCGCACGAGAATTCGTTTGTCTTCTCTCGAAAGAGAAAACAAACGCATGTCTTTTTTATTTCTTTCCTTATTCTTCTGCTTATCGCTTGTCGAAGTTTGAAGTTTTTCGAGGCCCTGCTCGGTTAGGTTACGCGTACGTACCTATCCTGTGCATGTATGACGCGCTGTTCCATGGTTAAAGATTTCCTCAGAGAAAATCGTGCTATTGAATTAGAATCGAGGATATGCGGCGGGATATATCCGGTGCGAAAGGGCGAAAATAAAGGGTCTGGAAGAACTCGAGTGGGAGAGAAAGAGAGAATAAACCCCTGGGAAATGCATTGAGAACTCCCTGAAAAATCTTCTCTTCTCTTCTCTTCTCTTCTCTTCTCTTCTCTTCTCTTCTCTTCTCTTCTCTTTTAACGCAAACGACAGAATTAATAACGTGGGATGTTTCAATGATCCCCGCAAGAACTCGAACGGAAGTAACGTGAAATGGAATCATAATATCATTTTCCTTTTTGCCCATCGAACGATTCGCGATATTTCTTTCGAATTGAAACGGAGTCCCTCTGCGAAGTATGGCGAATATGTCGTTAAAAGATCGAGTTTCGCGAGGAAGAAATTGAATTAACACGGTGCGATTAGAAAAGATAGACGTCATTCTTTTTAGGCGTTCGTCGATTGATAAATTCGTCGTTCCGCTCGAAGCTCGGACGTAAAGAGAAACGTCGAAAAATCGGCGAAACTAGTCCAGGAACAATGAACTTTTATTCTACACTTACATTTGCATGGCGTTTTCATGCAAAAATTTATGCGGTAGCCGCGAAAACGCAAGTGCCGTAACGAAGGAATTTAATGAAAAAGAAAAAAATGCTTGGTGGTTTTCTATTGCTGCGCAATGCTCTCTCTCTCTCTCTCTCTCCCCTTCCCCCCCCCCCGCCCCCCAACCCCTCCATGCCTGCCGAAACACTCGCTACGCGATATGACGGTTTTATTTATTCAAAGGGAAAATAATGAGAATAACTTTCGTTTCTCTCCGTGCAACATATTCGCGTAACGCACAACGTATTCGTGCACGTTTGATCGTAAATTTGCAGCGCGCTCGAGGCCAATCCAATTTCAAAGTTGTAATGTGCGATCAAGTCTAGCGCGATTTATTCGACGATACCGATAAAAGTCCGAATAAACATTATTATATGGAACGAATAAGCGCGCACCGGCCATGGTTCTACTTAAAAGTGATTGAATATTTTACGATATTAATTCGATACTTGATTCGACGACGCTTCCGTTGAATTCTATTTTTTTTTTTTTTTTTTTTTTTTTTTTTTTTTTTTTTTTTTCTTTTTTTTCTTTTTTCTCTCTTTCGAGACGAAGCTAGCAGCGACATCGATCGACGGAGCAGATAAATCTGTTATGCCGTTGTAGAGTATTATCGACGTCGATTCTCTTCGTAAAGAGAAAAGTTGCAATCGCGAGATGCCAGCACCGTCGGACGTTCTACGAAGCGCGCCTAAAAAATACGTTCGAAAGTGATTCGTAGGACCGTTTTCTGGCGCCATGCGTTCGTCTCGTCGTATCGCCGATGCTCGCAGCAGAAAATTCATCGAAGAGAACCTTCGAAGAGTACATTTGCGTAATATAAGAATCAACTTTTGTCTCAACTATGAATGGGAGCAGCTAAATTGGGAAATATGGGTAGGTTTGTTTCATCTACTTGAATGAAAGAAACGTCCCGATCGTCATTTCGACATTCATCGTAACGAATAGCGGCGCAATCCTCGGCTACTCGGAGGATTGGTACGATAAATATCGCAAAATTAGCGATTCGAACGTATTATAAAGATCGATTCTTCGATCGAATTGTCTCTACGTACGACTACCGATTCTCCTTTACTTTTCATCGCATTACATGACGCATGAAAAGTAACGTCTCCTTACGTCAACGAAGCTTTTCCGAAGAGTTTCCTTTCTTTCTATATCGATTCCCCACGATCGAACGAATCTTTCATCGATTCATTTCGTTCATGTAAAATAGCTTCATGAAAATTTGTAAAACTCGTGTAAAGTGTAAAGAGGCCATTTTCTTTTACGTTTCCGTCGCCTTTTCCTTTTTTCATTCGTTTTAATCTCCTGTAAATTAAAAGGCGTTGGCGCCATCTCGCGTCGGTGTCGATCATACATCGGTATCCTGTACGTTTGATTTCGAAAATTTCGTTGTACATAGAAATTAGAAATCGCTTGAAAAGAAAGAACGCACGTAGACGACGAGAGGTAGATCGATAGAATTCCTACCTTACCGGCGACACCTGGTGATCTGTCTTATCGACGTTCGAATGAATAATAAAATGAGCTATTATTTAATTACTAGAGATTTTGTTGTACGAAACGTGAAAGCGTTGGATCAGAAAGGTGTCATCGATAAATGTCATCTTCTATCGTTATTAATTATACGATCAACTACAAATGCGCGTGTATCTTTGGTCGGTATCGTCTACGTCGATACAACAGTTTTCTCTTTGCAGTTTTGTCCTCGGACAATTTCCTCTGTCGCTTGTGCAGATATCTGCTTTTATTTATCATAGATACGCTATCGAAACTAATAAATAGAATGATGGTGTGTCATTGAAATAACATCGAAGAGACTCGAAATTTGTAGCGTTCTAAGAAGATGATGTTTTTGCGATTGGAAAATTAAAGGAATACGCTTCTAAGAATTTCTCAAAGAGATCGAAAGATTTCTCTTTCGTGTTTATAGAAGAGAGAAACGCGCGCGCGCGCGCGCGCGGAAGTCGAAAGTTTAGAGCACGTTCGAGCCACGTTTAAAATCGACGACGAAATGTTTATGCGCGTGTAAAGTCTCTCCTCCGGAGGCTGTACACTGTATACGTATCCTTAGAGAAATAGACAAACTTTGGATATGGTTGGTAAAGAAAAAAAGAAAAAAAGAAAAAAAAAAAAAAGAAAAAACGCGTGACGTGGCGTAATCTCTTCGAAGGCACCAAACGAAAAGATGGCAGGCTATTTCTTCTATTTTAAGATGCTTATTAAATACCATTCAGAGTGTTACTCGTTTCACTCGTGACTCCCGAGTACGAGATACTTGCACCATTTATGGTTGCTAATGTCTTTTTAATTTGAATAAACTATTAAGTTTATAGGAAATATCGATATACGAAGAAGACACTTTCGAAGGTACTCTAGTCGGATTGGTGACGAAAGACGAAGAGAGCGAGTGTGTGTATGTGTGTGAGAGAGAGAGAGAGAGAGAGAGAAAGAGTCGGTGAAAATTACGATCGTGCTCGAGGATATATTTAGTACGCGTTTCTTCTTTCGGGCCGAAGCCGAAGAGAGAACGGACTTTCGAGAATCCAGGCGGCAGCTCTCGTCATCGAGTGCCACTCGTTCGTACTTTATTTCTATCGCGCCTCGGGACGCAACCTTTAACTTTACTCGGAATAAAATCGTACTCTCTCGCATCCCCCAATATACCTATATATACATATATGCATATATATATATATATATATATATGTATATGTATATATATAGAGCGTGTATATATATTGCATGTATATATTTCGTTCTCGTGACGTCGATCGGAATAAAAACTCTCATTCTTCTCTCTTTACTTGGAAGGTATCCTTTCGTACACAACTCTATGAGATATTAAAATCGAAAGATTATTTTTCGTCCCGAGCAGAAAACTAGACGACAGTTTTCAGTGGTGTCAGAGATCGGTAGTTGATTCTGCACTCGACTCGATACTCCCTCGTAGTTGTCATGGAGACGCCACTTTAGTATTTCCCCCTCGTTGAAGGCAGGGGGAAGAGAGAAGGAGCTTTCAAGTTGCGTTAACAACTTTGTCGATGCTTCGTGGTCGGAGGAATGTTACGTATATCTTCAAAGCGTAATCGACGTTTATTCGGAGCTGACGAGTATTTACAAAGATCAATTCTAATTCTATGTATTTCGATCCGTTTATATAAATATTTTAACATTCGGAGGATATAAGTTGGTTTTCTCTCTCTCTCTCTCTCTCTCCCTCTCTCTCTCTCTCTCTCTCTCTCTCTCTCTCTCTCCCGCTCAGGTTCAGAAGCCTTTGAGATCGATCTCGCAGCAACGATATAAAATTAATTCTATTTTTGATTAGAGAGGAAAGCATAGAAACAATGGTTTAAATTAATACATCAACGAATGCGGATAGATCAGATAGCAGGTTGAGACGAAAAGACGGTCGATCGCAGCATCCACGTTGAAGGAGTTTGTATCTCTCTCCTCCGACGGTCGATAAATTGATCCTCCCCGCTCGACCCTCTCTCTCTCTCTCTCTCTCTCTCTTTGACCCTCGGGGCCGAAGTAGGGGGCATAAAACATTTATAGTGTCAGAACGGTGCGAGCGAGGAGAAGACAGGATTCGAAATGGCGTCGCGCGCACGAGGTGCACGTAGTAGCGCACGACGCGTAGGGTTCGCCGGCGAGAGCGGGCGCATGTGCGTCGCAGCTGCAAGCTCCGACGTACAAGGATCCGTCCGGTATAGCCGTGCTTCTAAAAATACACGGTGCACCCTGAGTCGCGCGTCGTTAACGATTCTCAAACTGGAGAATGTATCGCGATCGTATCGATTAACTTTTTGAGATACCTTTGATATCTATTTTTTAGTAGTCGTTCGTTTTTCACTCTCTCTCTCTCTCTCTCTCGAACGAACGAACGAACGAACGAACGAACGAACGAACGAACGTGTGTAAACTTTTTAATGCCACGCGACACTCTTTTAAAAAAAACCGCTTTATTTTCATATTCGTATCGAAAATTTATGGAAAAACGTTGAAAACGAAGAATCTCATGAAATTTCTTTCGATATAATCCCTAACACGTCGATACGACATAATCATCGCTATACCTATCGAATATCACGAATTCACCGAGCACCGGGTATATTCGTAACGCGGATGGAAGCGCGTTGGCAGGTTCGTTTGGCTGACGGTAGGCGGTGCGGTAGTCAATAGACGGTAGAAGTAGGTGGCGCTAAGCGCATCGATGGCGACGAATGGATGCGCGAGGGAGTCAGTCGTAGAGCCACCACGCACGGTGACGGTCGTTGATGAGTTTGTACGGACGAGCGATAACGAGTAAAAACGAGTAAGAGAGAGAGAGAGAGAGCGCAAATTTGACGAATCAAGACGAGGAAGAAGAAAGAAATCGTTGGCAGCGTTTCTCGATCGTTTACAAAGCGGATCGCACGTTCATCTTCGTCGTCGATTCCTCCTCGGCCGTACGCGGTTGTTGGTGCGTTCGAGAAATCGCCTTGGCGCGCGCGCGCGCGCCCCAGTGCGTGCGCGAGAGTTTGGAGCGAGAGAGAGAAAGAGAGAGAGAGAGAGAGAGAGAGAGAGAGAGAGACCGAGAGAGGGGGAGGAAAGAGAGAGCGCATCGCACTTTGTCTCTCGACGACGCCGCCGTGTCGTTCTCTCGGCCGAGATACTTTAGAGTGTTGTGGTGTTATTTTTCGCAAGGCAAACCCATAACAAGATTCACGGCGAAAAAAGATTCTTGCCATTTACGTGGCTACACTTTTTTCTCGTGGAGGCGCTGGAGGTAGAGGAGAGATCCGCAAAGCGATACGAGAAAAAGTAATTGATAGAAACTGATCGAGAGTAAAAGAGAGAGGAAAGTGGAAGGTGGGTGAGAACGGGAGACGGAGGGCCGGAGGTAACCAGTGACGGATTTTTTTTCGCACAACGGTGGAGCAAAACGGCCTCAAACTGTGGGGCTCTGGGGCGTTCTTCCTTCCTCCGCAAGGGATGTACTACCCTGTAAGTGAGCGATCATTATCTTTTTTTCCTTCCCTTCTTTCACCTTCGAATCGATCAAATTTTTCACGCGCTTTTAATCCTACATCTCGCTTCGCGTCGATAGACGCTGGATGGATTATAGAGAGACATTGCGAGACCGAGAGAGAGAGAGAGAGAGAGAGAGAGAGAGCGCCGGCCTCTCGGCGCGACGTGCTCTCTCCTCGCAAGGCGTCGGTTCGATAGATGGCGCACCGAGCGTACAAGTCGTATTCCACGGTCGAATCGCGTTTTACTTTTTCTTTCGAGTTTATTAGCGGAAATGAGAAAAGAAAAGGAGAAAAATAAACGACTTTGTAAAAAACGAACGCACATTGTTCCATCGTCGCGTGTATATCTTCTTTTTAATTCGTTCGAGTTTGTTTTTATTCTCTCTCTCTCTCTCTTTGTTTATTTCATTGACTTGATATATTTACGCGTTAGCATTGGTAAACACATGCATTTCGTTTCATCGACGAACAGAAGAAAGTATCCTTTTTCCCAACAAAGGGGTCTCGTTAGAGGTTAAAAGCAGGCGATCTAGAAAGAGAGAGAGAGAGAGAGAGAGAGAGAGACGTGCAGGCCATAGATCGGGGAGGGGGGAGCGATAGTCTCGCTTTCGTGGTCGCGGACAGAGGGACGCCTCGGCGACTAGCATGCCTTCGAGGCTATAGGACGCATCGTGAATTCCACGAGAGTTTATTTAAGGAATAGAGAGATCTTTCTTCGTATACGAGCACGAAAAGAGGGGAAGAGAAAAAGATCTGCTTCTTGGAACGTGCTCCTTCCAGATAGATAATGCACGCTTTTCGAGAACGTCGAGAACCGATCGAAAAAAAATACGCCGGACGTTATAGGAATAATAAAAACGTAATTTTTTTCGTCCGACGTAGTAGCGTCCGGCAGGCGCGATAAAAAGTTTATCATCGACGTTTTGGGTCGTCTCGTTATTGGCCTAAGATACTAAGATGCGCGTAAAAAGAAAAGGAAGAAGACGATGAAGAAGAACGCGCGTGTCCTACGTAAGTAGAGGACGCGAGGTTCGACGTGAAAACGAGGCAAAAGACAAAAATATGGGTATAACGTATATAACGATCGATGAGAAAAATAAAGACAGGAGGATAAATAATTAATTGGTTCGGTCACTTTGATCGCATAAATTGTCTTTGATCAGTGCGAAAAAATGTTTGGAAATCTTATTTAGCGCTTAATCCTCGACGAAACGTATAACACTTTCTCATCGTAAGAATTTCTAATTCGTTCGAGGACGACGCGGCTATTCAAATAGCGGGGCGACTACCTGAATCGGGCCAAACTGGTTCGGTCGTATGAAATTTTGTCGGTCGGTCGGTCGGTCGGTCGGTCGGTCGGTCGGTCGGTCGGTGCAGCGAGAGAGCGCAGGAAGAGAGCGCAGCGAGCGTGCAACGAACGTGCTTGCTTTCTCTCTTAGAATTGGCAGCAACGACGCAACGAGGTTCTTCCTTGTTTGTTTTTGTCCGCCTCTTTTTGCTTCTCTAAGCCCTTGGAGACTCCGATATTTTTCCCTTTCTACGTACTGTCGTTTATTTTAGAAAAGATGCTCGGTTGTGCCCTTAACGGAATACATATAAAGTAGCAAGAATTTTCGGAGAAATCGACAAAATTTCTCCTTGAAAATGAAATAAGGCTTAGCTCGACTAACAACCCCCCGGTATTAGGATCGATCGATCGATCCATCGATCGATCGGACCGAGTTTTCATTTCTTGGAACGTCTGTGAGATCGATCCTCGACAATCTTGGCCGTGGTTGCGTAACGAACGTCTCTCTCTCTCTCTCTCTCTCTCTCTCTCTCTCACTGTTAACGATCGCTCGCTCGATATTTCTCATCCTCCTCGTTCAACCGCATCTTCGTATTTACGCCCATATTTATGCTCTAGCTCGCACGCGAACGTCAAAGTACGGCTCGTAAGTCGCCTCGTAAATCGGTCTCCTCTCCTCCCCACCACCCCTCGAAGTCCTCTACGAGTTCTTCCCGCGCGCTGCCGCCGATCCGGATCGATTTTCCTACGCGCAGATTCGATAGCGGCTGATACTTTTACCACGGCTATTTTTTCGTCCGTTCGTTGAAATTAGTTCCGGGCCAACGTCGCGATACGTCAAAGATCCTTTTCATGGTAGAGCTCCATCGAACAGCTGTTTGTGCGATAAGTGCCGAGATAACGATTGCGGGAAGCTTTTGTTCGAGTCTTCGAGATCGCGCTTCCCCTTCTGTTTGACGACTGTCAATGAACTCTCTTTAGAAAATACCAAGCTCTTTGTCTCGTCTCGCGCGATAAACGAGCGTTCTTTTGCGCCCCCCCCCTCTCTCTCTCTCTCTCTCTCTCTCTCTCTCTGCGCTGCTTCCGTACTTTTCCGAGGCGAGAGAGACCAAACGTCTCGGCCCGATTTTCAAGTAGTATTTAAGAAAGACAACGAACGACTCTTCGCGCAGGAGGGGAGTATCTCTTTACGTATTAAGAAGGAAACATTTTCTCTCTTTTTCCATAAAGTGCAAACGATATAAGGGGTTGCGTACGCGTAAATTCGGCTGCGCTTAACAAAGTAGCAAGAGTCTTGAGGAATACGAGTCTACCACCTACGTAAATATTTGTAGAGCTCGCTCGTAAATAGATGTGAATGAGTCATAGTTGAGTCAGAGAGAAAGATGGGAGGATGGAGCGAAACGGGCAAATTCCTTTTCCCTTGGTTCGACTAGAAACAAGTCGACGTGATGGTGGTGTCTTTTCGGTGGTTCGGCAATATCGACGATACGTTCCTTTTCCTCGGTCCTTTATTTTCATTGGCTTCTCCTCGCGTGCTGGTACCAGCACGTTCTTCTTAGAACTTCTCGAGAAGTAGAAGAAGAAGAAGAAGAAGAAGAAGAAGAAGAAGAAGAAGAAGAAGAAGAAGAAGATTATCTCGGAGCAGAGTCGGTACTACTGCTCTACGTAGTCGAGGGCGCCGCGGCACTGCGGTGCAGATATCGATCGGACCGGGCTAGTCGCAGCTTCTCTCAGAGTCATATCCAGGACCACCCACGCATCCGTCCCTGGCGCGCACCCTCTTTCCCTGGGCTTGGCTCTCCTACTCGACTCAGCCGCCACCACCACCACCACCACCACCACCACCTTTCCTCGAAATCAAATCTTTATTTTTCTACGCGATATCCTTGCACGCCGAGAAACTTTTCTCCTATCGAAGATCGTGTTAAGAGCCGAGAAAAATGACGGGATCCTTCTATTATTTTCCTTCGGAGCGCGCGAACGCGCACTTTTCTCCTCTTCTCCGAGCCTGCTTCCGAGTATCGATCCTCTCTCTCTCTCTCTCTCTCTCTCTCTCTCTCTCTCGACTCCCCTCTCGGAATCGTATTATTTCTATCGAGAGCGGAGCACGGGGGTGAGAGGACGTTTTAAAAAAGCGAAGCCTGACGTCGATAACGGTCGACGATAACACGAGGCGGGGTCATTTCAAAGGTTATCTCCGCTGCAAGCGCGTACTTTCTCTCTCCACAATTTTTTCTTTCGATCATTCGGGAAATCGACGTCTTTCGAAAATACGTCTGCGTTACGTGTCTATTCGAAGCCGAATGGCCACTAAGATTTACTGATATTAAATGTTATTTACGATCGTAGACGACTACGTGTGTAGGTAGTAGGTATAGACGCCGCGCGATCCTTTGCTCCTCCCGCTTGAGATAAAGGAGAAAAAGATATCGACGAATCGCGTCTCGAAGAGCTTCTTCGAAGCCGAACAACGCCCGTACGGAATTACGAAAGAAAGTTCGACTTCGTGTCGACTTCTCGTGTGTTATATTCCTCACAAGTCGTCGCGATCACGCGAAGCGATAAAAGAGGCGACGACGCTAGATAACGGCGCGTTAAACGCCGATCGAGCTATTTGGGCAAGAAGACCGCCTAATCTCGAGCCAAGAATGTTTTTATTATTTGCATCCTAGCGCAAAGAAGCTCTCTTTGTTTTCCCAAACGGATTTTTATCGGATCGATGATTTTTATTAATTCGTCTTATCTCGCTGGAACATCGACGGAACGGGAATGAGTTACACGACATCGAAATCTGAAATAACCGAAGAACGCGGACTTCCGTGGTCCGAGTACATCAGCATGGATCGCGTTATTATATTAATCGACCGGCGGAGAGAGGGACGTTTCGAATCTTTCAATATTCCGGTTAATGCTATCGATCGACGTTATTAACGGGGCTCGCCGTATGTGTAAAACATCGATCGACCTCTTTCCTAAAGATGAGAAGGCGAGTGTGTTTTAATGAGTGACGTTATTGTCCATTTTGGAAATATCAATTGTAAAAGTTGTTTCGTTTAGACGCTCGTCTAAGACGAGACTGCTCCGGAGATAGCGTCTCGCGTGGTTGCACGTACCTTCGAAGAAATTGTCATGCACGTACTAAGTCGTAACGACGACAACGACGACGACGACACACCCGGTGCATGGTTTGCACGCTCTCTTCTCGACAGCGCGCATTCCGAATAGCTGTCGGCGACGTAAACGCACGTATACGCGCGCGCCTCTCCCTCTCTCTCTCTCGCTCTTTCGCTCTCTCGCTCTGGCATCGGCGATTATATCAACGAGCCTCGACTCAAAGGTTCATTGATAAAATCGTTTCGTGGCTTTGTGTAGTCTTCTTAGCTTACAGCCCTCTCTTATCTTTTGCCCGCGTGCCTCCTCCTATCGGAAAGAAAAGAAACGACAACAAGGTTTTTACCATTTGGAACCTTGAAATCGTCGAAATTATAGGATAACAAAGAGGATGAAGATAACGCGATCGTATATTCGATTCTTTTTCCATGGACGCAGCTTTTCTTTCTCCCTCCCCCTCTTTTTTTCTTTTCCTTTTACATTATTTCTCTTTTTGAAATCGATACGACCACGATTTACTCGAATTTCATTGGGACGCGAGTAAAAGCTAAACGAAGGAAGCATTGATTTTTTTTCAAAGCGTCTCGGGTCGGTGCGAAATCAGAAATCGGGTCCGACTCGGTAGAGATCGATTTCGAGATCGTTTCGTGTAATCGAAGCTTCGCTCGAATCTCATTGCGCGGCTGGTTCGTGGCGCTGTGGGAAAACGCGCGGCTCCAATTTCCTCGCTCGAAACGCGCAACTCTACCACCTACGGATCTCTTTCGAACGAAACTTTTCTTCATCTCTCCCCTCGCTTCGTACCATCTGCCTGCGGGCGGAAACAATTTTCGATTTGCTGCGCGCAAAGACGCAGAGAGTGAGAGAGAGAGAGAGAGAGAGAGAGAGAGAGAGAGAGAGAATCCTCCATTGAAAAGATTTCATTAGCGATAGATGCCGTTTCTACCGATCGTCGATCATATCTTTCAACAGATTTGCACGATTTTTTTTTCTCATATGCGGGATCGCCTCGATCCACGCCACGCGCATGGAATAAGCGTAAGTCATTAAAATGCTTCGAGCGGGGCGCATGCGCGCGATGAATTTCTCCTGAACTAAGGACCAATCGGAAGCCGCGCGTCGTCTATGAATAATTCAAACTTTTGTCGTCGACGACTGCCATGCTCGACGTCTCGAGTAGAGAGAGAGAGAGAGAGAGAGAGCGCCTCTTGGCATTCTCCTCTCCACCATGTTCGACTTCTTTCCAATTCTTTTTCTTTTTTCCCTTGATGCTTTGTCTATCTCCCCTTTTGTGGTTGCGTCTGGATCGCGTCTACATCTTTCCCAGTCAGAAAAACAGAAAACTCTTAGCGCATCGTTCGTACTCGATAATTCCTGAAGGCCGTTAACTAAACTAATTGGGTGTAACGACGTCAGAAGCGTTCGGATCTGCCTCGACAGTAGATCTTTTTATTTTAACTAATTTCTTTTTCTCTTCAACGATCTTTAATGATAGACCGATTAAGCTTGCACGACCGAGATTGTTTTTGTATTTTCGATAAATTTTGATAGGACGATGCTCTTCATTATTTTTAAGAACGTTCAAAAAGTTGAATGAGAATCTTCTAATATTTGTTTTTCTCTGGTATAACGTAACGACGCAATGAAGCCTCGAATGGAAATTCGACGAATTAACGCGTCGCTATGGTGAACGTTAGCGCGATCATCATTATCGTCGACGTCGACGACGACGACGTCGGTGTCGGTGTCGATGTCGATGTCGATGTCGATGTCGATGTCGCCGGCTAGCCGCCACCGCCGCCGCCGCCGCCGCCGCCGCCGCCAACAACGGGGCTCGATGCTGCCGTCGCGATCGTAGCGTTGATGGTTTTTGATTGGCCGGAAGTGACGTCACGACACGCATCGCGAGTCTACACACATTAATCCATGGCGGCTAGCGCGTCGTGGCCGCTAGACGGTAGGCGTCTCCGTGGTGTATACCATCTAGAGAAGGAACGCGATCGTGCGCACGTATTTCCTTCTTTTTTTTTTTTTTTTCTTTTTTTTTCTTTTTTTTTCTTTTTTCCCAGCTTAGAAGACGCGTCGTCAAAGCGTTTTCCTTTGATCGTAAGGTTTTGCAAATTGTAAGGTATCAAGGCTCGTCTACGCAAATAGACATATATCTTTACGATGCGTATACGCGTATAGAGGCGATAGGATGGAACGAGTAATATTTCATATCTCGATTCGACCGACCGAATGACAGGCTGCGGTTTTTCAGGGCGACCCGCAAGATCGGTTTCGATCGGCTGTAGACAAGGTTGGTAGTAAAAGTCGACGAGACGCGCGCAACGAAGCATCCAAATTCGACTAGGAAAGAATTTCTCGGATGCTTCGAAGGATGGTGCACGTTTTGGAGGTTACGGTCGCTATAGAGTAGCTCGGATAGTACGAATTGGTAGGGGGAAAGAAGGCAGCAGCCTTTATGACCCCTTGCAGGCAGGCAGAAACGGTTCGAGTAGCGTGGGCCTTTGTGCCCGAGAGGATGGCTCCGTGCCAAAATCCGTCTACGATCCCTTCGTTCCACCGCTTCGTACTAACGGTCCTGCGAAAAGGAGCCTTTGGACAAATAAAACTTCGGGGCTCTTCTTTCTATACGCGCGCGAGCAGTCGGTTAGAAGGAACAAGAGCGTTGGACTGTAACGCTTTAAATTCTCCTTATATATTATTATTATTATTCTTATTATTATTATTATTATTATTATTATTATTATTATTATTATTATTATTATTATTATTATTATTATTATTATTATTATATTGTTATTTTACGGGAAAAGCGAAAAGATAAGAAAGAGCCGGAGCGGTTAGACGCCCGTAGAAGCGAGAGTAATGATCCTGCGATCGAGGGCTGCTGGACGAGGGTAATCCCTTCGTAATAAGGGGCGACGGGACTCGAACCGGGTAAGCTGATGTCTCGAATCGTTTTCAAAGGACCCTTCTCTTCTTTAGCAATGGGAGAGACGGACGAAAAGTAAAAAAAAAAAAAAAAAGGGCATATACGGGACGGAAACAAAAATTGCTCGGATTCGTCATAAGTAATAACGAGCTAGAAGACCGTTCGCTCCTCGTTCGATCTCGATAAATCGTTCGCTTTTCCTTAGAACCGACGATATTAATTTTCGTTTAAATTCTATTGGGAAAATTCGGTCCGTGCGAGTCTCTCTCCGTGAGAGACCGTGATTAAGATCGAATGATTTCATATTAGGAGAGTTATTAATAGTTGTCGGTTTTTCCGTTGGCTCGGCTTCAAAATCTCTTATTACGTCGACGTTTCTTCTCTCATGCGCGCTCCCTCGCCCCGGAAGGAAACCGTCGTCGTCGTCGTCGTCGTCGTCGTCGTCGTCGTGTCTCTTTTCTTTTTACCGAGCGAATTTATGAGGATCTCGACGACGAAATTGCGATAATCGTTCGTGGCAGAGAGGAGGACCGTTAAACGGCTAGGCTATTCGCGTAATCGGGTGAATTATCGTTGGTACCGTTTCGCAAAATTCCCTTTCCGTTGGAACAGTTGAATTGAGGCACAGCCTCGTAAGATAAGACCAATTTACGTCAAATTAATTTCTCGACGATTTTCGATACGGCGGTTTTGCTTCTTTTTACCCCCGCCCCCTTATACTTTCTTTTCTCTTGCCTTAGTCGAAGAGAAAAGAAAAAGAAAAAGTATATCTAGCCTTCCGCCGGGAAGAAATAATTAGATATCTTTTCGTCTATTTTTACACGGCTTTTCGTGTGGGCGGACTTTTCTTTTTCTGTTCCTCTTAACCCCGTAAATACTCGAAAGAACGTCCACGCTCCGGGGGATTCGTAAAAGGATTCGTAAAAGAGGAAGAAAAGATGAAGAAAAAATATTGAATAGCTCCTTCTCGCTCGATTCGACTCGAACCGAGATACTCGGTTCCGCCGAAGCGAGTATCCGTTGTCGGACAGGTACGAATAAATGCTGCGTAGAACAACCAAAGCATGATGAATAATAAATGTAATCGGGTCGCTGGAAGCGGCGCTACTTTAATAAGCGGATCAACATGGATTTTCTTCATTCCCGTTTGTGAACTCGATCGTTTTTCCCTCCTCCCGCTTCGGCTCACGGCCGTTGATTCTCGTGCGTTCGACCTTCCAATCGAGATAGAACGGATAATAATTAACGTTGACGAAAACTCGGAAAGCGAATCCTCTGCATAGTTCCTCGGCGGCGATCCAGCTACGAATGGAGGAGGATTCGTCGTCATTGACTCTGCTGGCACTCATTGGCAGCGAGCCATCCATTGATACCATTTCGTATTATTCGATCCCCTTCTCCTTTGTTCAAGAGAACGAGTCGGTGGTATATATATATATATATATATATATATATATACTTCCTCTTTTTTCTCGCAAACGCCATTATTATCTTCTTTTTTTACGTTCCCCGATAAAGTCGCGTATCTAAGATCGAATCGTTCGTTCTATCGCGAGGCAGCAACGAGAGGAAATGAAAAAGAGAATATGTGTACATCCGCGGAAAGTCAAGGATAAAAGTCGCGTACGACCTTTGTATCGCTCGCGCTCCGCCGCGAAAGCACCGAGTTTTATCGCGTGCCAGATGCTCCGAGATATTCAAAACTAGCGTGGCCGTTGTTAATCTTTCGAACCATCCGCTCTTCCCGTTCGGCCGCTTCAATAAAATCTACAACGTTAGACCGATTACGAGGAGGAGGATGCGCGAGATCGTTAACGTTCCTCGTAAATTGTTTTCACTCGTGAATTTTAGAATAATTTATCGACGATTACGAGCGATCGGCGATAGGTAAACGACGAAATGAGTTTTCGATGGCACTCGATCAATCGCAAATGTGCCATCGCGTATTTCGTCTTTCCAATCGTTTTTCATGTGACGCGCGGGCACGCACACACGCGCACAGTGCGTGCGTGAAAGGGTGACGTATGCGTGCTAACCATCTCAATTATTTAATTCCGCGACGCACACGGATGCTGCAGGAACAACGGCAACGCGAAAATCATCATCGCTGCTCCCTGCTGCAAATGGAACGTTCGTCTCTTTCTTCCTTTTTCACTCGACGGAACGCACCGAGCACACCCTCTAAATTTATTCGCCTTCTATGCCAATTTGCATACTCGCAAATGTCTGCGGTTTCTCTTCTGTGTGCGACCAAGCGGATAGCCGGTGATAATATAAGACGAACGATATGTGTCCGTCGTCCTTCTAATCTCGTTTAGGCGAACGTGCTTCTTGTTAATCCACGTCCGAAAGTAGTCGCGCGCAGCGAGAACATTTGACAAAAGTAACAAATTGCTCTTCTATTTCCTCGTGCTGTATACACCTTCGATCATAACGAGAGAGAGAGAGAGAGAGAGAGAGAGAATTAAAAGGATAGTACAAAGCTATATACGCGAGAGATACGCAAATGTGAGGGAGAGAGAGAAAAAAGTCACGGAAGCTCGACCTTACGGTGATTTATCGCGACTAATTTATTCCAACGAGTACTTCCCTGCTAGAGCGTCTATTTAAAGAGCGATTTTCCAGGCACGATCGTAACGCTTCTTTCCCGAGGGAGAAGCGCAAAGTGAAAAGAGCCGAGATCGTCGACGTCGATGTATGAGAATTATTTGCAAACGAGAGGAGAGAAACGACGAACCGGGGCGCGGTCAGACATGTACCTAAAGAAATTTAGAGAGAAAGCGAAAGGTCGGGCCTTTTCAGATATCTTTCTGAAAGATTTTCTGGCATATGGCGTTTCTCTCGTACCACTCTTGGAAGAAGAAGAAAAGAAAAAGAAAAACGTCGATATTTATTCGTTGTTAGGCGTGAGCTCTAACGTAAGCTCGCCAATGGAAGCTCGCCAAAAGTCTCCGTGTCCTGAGTGACGGTCACGGCGTAAGACGATTTTACGCGATCTACTAATCTTTCTAGATCTACTAATCGTGTGATCCTTTGGCGTTATCCTAACGCCGTAATCAAAAGAGCAATAACAAACGTTTTAATCGAGGAATTTGTCGATTGCAGCACATGGTGCAGACAGGAATGGCTGCGCCGTACGGTGGGGGTGTCTTCCCACCACCGGTAAACGGTGTCGCGGGCGTCGTTGGGGCGGCCGGGGCAGCGGGCGAGGTGAAACCACCGCCGCCTGTGCCAGTGAAGGAGGACAACAGCGGAACGGGCCAGCAGGCACCACCAAGTGGAGCCCAGGTATCGGCACCGACAAGCGGACCCCATCCTTCGGCACCGGGGGCACCAACGGCAGCCAGTTTCAGCCCACCTCCGCCACCGAACGGCGTCGATCAGCAGGCGATCGTGAGTATCGACTCGCTTTCCCTCTTCCTTCATCCATCGAGGAGATTTTTCAATGAGATTGGAGAAAGTATGCCGAACGACACACGATAAGCGCCAACGATAGCTTCTATTCCTTACTTAATTACATTTACTGTCTATCCGACGAACGAAAAATGAATTTACCGTTCGACGAGCTTCGAGAAAGCCTCTCTATATAGCCTCTCTATATAGCTCGTTCGAATCATCTATATAGCTCGACACTGAATACGGCGTGTCTTTATCATTCGCATTATTCCATGCACGTACGCGCGACGTACGTAATGGTAAAGGATGTCCCTCGATTCCCCGGTATTTGTACGACACCAGTTTCTTTACGAGCAGCTTTCGAAATGACATATGCGATAGTCCGCGTCGAACGATATCGCTCCTAGCCTAGGAGAGGTCGGCCCTTTTAAAAATTATACACTCTTAGGTTGCTCTTTCGTTCAACGAAGCACGCTCTCGCGTCGCCTTCCTCTCTCATATCACAACTAGCCGCGTTCCTACGGTTTATTACGTTCCTTCCGTACGATTATAATCTACGTATAGTTATCTATCGTGTTATAGTACTCTACCGAGCATATATCCGAATGGGATTTTAGATATTATCGCAAACGTTATACGCAAACTCGCTTGATATTCTCTTGAACGGCGGTTTGCGGACTAGCCTAAACTAGTCGGAGCGCGTGTTGCGCTCGTTATGGTAGTCCTAGCGCGATAAGCTCGACGACGTACTTACAGCCTTAGAACCGTATACGTTCGCCAAATTCGACTTTGCTCGAGAGTAAGAGTTAATAACTTGTTCCATTTGGCGCATATTATTATTACGTCGGCACAAATGCAATAATAGTAAATAAGATCGATGGTGCGATTTAGGGATCGCTGGGGACCCGATCCAAGAGCCGATAAAAGAGTACGTTTATCTCCGAATAGTCGGAGGTGTTTCAGGCGGCGGTAGCTGCGGCGGCTGCGGCGGCCGCGAGCGGAGGTGGACAACAAGCCGCTACCACTCAGGGAGGAAACGAGACGAGCCCGGAGGGAGCCGTCGAAGCTGGATCTCTCGTACCGGTGACCTCAGGCGCGACAACACCGGCTACCGTGACGCAGGCCACGGATCTCAAGGGCCAGCCTAAGCGCCTGCACGTCAGCAATATACCCTTTCGTTTCCGAGACCCCGATTTGAGGGCGATGTTCGGGGTGAGTGTCCGGGCAAACGTCCTTCCCCTTCCCCCCTTCCTACCTTTCCTCTTATTATTCCTACTTTTCTTTGTTTTTCTTCTTCTTCTTCTTCTTCTTCTGCTTCTTCTTCTTCTTCTTCTTCTTCTTCTTCTTCTTCTTCTTCTTCTTCTTCTACGTGTATGTTTCAGCAATTCGGCCCGATCCTCGACGTGGAAATCATTTTTAACGAGAGAGGAAGCAAGGTAAGCTCACGTCGATCTATAGGCTGCGAGCCACCCCTTTCAACCCGTCCTCGGACATTTAATTCTATCGTTTGTTGTTTATCAAGAGGAGAACGGCGGCAGCGGCAGCGGCGGCGGCGGCGGCGACGACGTCGATCGATCGATCGATCTCTTTACCCTCTCACAAAGCGATTACTCTCATTTTCGTACAGACGTTTCACACGCTCGACTTTGGAGATATTTTCTTCAAAGTTGGCGCTTTATTCTTCTTTTGGATCGCTGGCGATTAGAGATGATCGATCGACGTTTTGATAAAAAGGTGCAGCGCCGCGACCCAAGTTTTTCATTCTTCGATCTCAAAGTCTCTCCCGTCAGGTAGAGAGAAAGAAAAAAGCTCGCGGCCCTGCACCTCCTTGCTGCTCATTCTCCTTCTTTTTCAGCGCGCTGGCAACGCTCTCGTCGCTCGATCGTCGAGCTTTTTTGAAAATCGGTAGTTGGGTAAAAGCGGTATATAGAGTGTGGGTAGCTGTTACGACCAACGGCCAACGACGGCGGCGAGTAAGAGAAGATCGAAGGGAGAACGAAAGGGGGTTTCGCATAGTGCCGGGGAAACGTTATGTAAATAGCTTTCAATATGGATGACAGAGGTCTGGATAAGATCCCGCAGTAATAGATCGTGCCGACAGGCGGCATCCGGTGAGCCTGCATACTCAGCGTCTTTGCGTCAAGTACACACGAGTGTACTTCATCAACGAGAGTTCGGTTGGTTTACTCGGACGCGGACGAAGCAAGGGCTCGTCCTTGCCGATCGATTCGCGGTCTTTTGAATTTTTCCCTATCGATCCTGCGCGATCGCTACTTTCTTTTCAGATTTTCCTCTCGTTCGATCCCGCGTTACGTTCTGGTAGTATTCCACTAGAGCACACAGTGGAAAAAGCCGAGTGCGGCCCGACGATAGGACAAATCGCCTTGGATTATGAATAGTCACGAAAGTGATATTTGCTTGTAACTCTTAAACGCGCCTCTTATTATTTTGATCGTTCGTTTGCAGTTGTAATCGTGCCACTCACGCGACCAGCCTTGTTCTCTCTCTCTCTCTCTCTCTCTCTCTCTCTCTCTCTCTCTCTCTCTCTCCTTTTCTATTCCTTCCCGTCGAGAGAAAACTTGTAACAAATCGTGCAAAGCTCGCTTTCTAAATTCGTCTTCTCTTCGCTTTAGCTTACGATTATTATTATTATTATTATTATTATCATTATTATTATTATTATTATTATTATTATTATTATTGTTGTTGCTGTTGTTGCGTCTTCTTCCGTTCGGTGGACGAATTTAATCTCGGGCGAGTGTAGGAAAATGATCTACCGTGCTCTTTCTCTCCCTCCCTTCCTCTAGGTCGAACTCGATTTTCTCGCGCGAAATGGCGTCCCACGGGGACGAGAACGTCCGTTTGATAAACGACGTAAAACCATCCCAAGTTTAGTTTGATCGTCGCGTCGAAATCCCTTTTACCGTATCTCCCTCGGGGCAGCAAAATTAGAGAAGATTAAGCAAATCGGAAGTTTAGAAAAGGCAATCATACTTATTAGCCGTAGATTAAATAGCCGAGTAATGCTCGAATAAGTCCGTTCCGTCGGAGCGACGCGCGACGGTCTCGAACAGGAAGTCCGAAAGCAGGGTACGTCCGTACTCCTAACGACCAATCACCAAAGCGAATATTGAACGCAAAGTGGTCCACTTCCACGTTCCGCCTCTCTCTCTCTCTCTCTCAGGAAGTTCTCTCGGGTGGTGGGGAGATTAATTAAATTCCCGTGCAACCGGTCCGCCCTTATCTTCCCGCTCGATCGTTCTCTACCTAACTATAGAGAAACATTTCGTTTCCTCTCTTACGCGTTAGCCTCTTAACTCTTAATTCTTGGATGGATCTCGACGATTTTTCGACGACTATAACGACAGCTGGTAATCCAGCTAAGCGCAATTTCTTTCGTCTTTAAGAGAGCGTTGCCATCGCATCTTACGATATACGTTTTTACGTATTTCAATCATTTATATTTCTATCGAATTTCGCCTTTGTAAAATGCACGATTGATCGAACGTTGAAACTAAATTGTTAAACTATTTCTTAACAATTATATTACCTAATGATATATACTCTTGGATTTTACAAAGGCTAGGAGGATAAGACATATTGTATTTTTAAGAGTGTCGGAGTTTACACGAAAGTACGAAAGGTAGCGAGAAAGAGAGGGAGAGACAGAAAGATCGTACGTTTGCGCGTGTGCTTGGCTGTTTGCGTGTTTCTCTGTCTGTGTGCGTGCGCCAAGAGTGAGGGAACGAGAAAGAGAAAGAAGGACATTTTTTCGAAAGCTTCGTCAATGTAAATGGAATGTGGCATCCCTAATGAAGCGCAGCATTTTGTAAAAAGAAATAAAAAAGACATATCTTCGAAGAGGGAAAAAGCATAGAGAGCGAGTGCGACGGGACCGAAAGAAAGAGAAAGAGCATCGTCCTTTTTATTCGTTTTCATTTATTCCGAATCGAACTGGAGAAGAAGCGAAAAGAACGAAGAGGAGAAGTCTTACCCGTCGCCCTTGCTCTCTCTCTCTCTCGTCTTTGCGTATGTGCCCTAGTGACACGTACACGCACACACGCATATACATACATATATATATATATATATATATACATATATATATACATATATATAGTATATAACCAATGGCGTTAGTTCTCTCGTAGTTGTTAGACGAGCTGTTGCATTTTTACTAGCTAGCCTTCCGCATTTTATCGTTATTTAGTTCCCATTGGTTATACTTGATAGAATCGATCGTAGCGCCTCATACGATATGCTCGTTCGTAAAGTAAAAAATGTAAAAAATGAAAGAGAAGCGCGAAGAGTACTATCGTAACTTTATGAAAGAGAATAATTTTCGAACGTATAACTTTCGAACGAGCTATTACGTACGAATCTGGCGATTCCGGTCGAGCGTCACTTCCGCTCGCGAAGAAAAAATTCTCGGGAGATGCTGCCCATTTGATTTGATGAAACTTTGTCGCACCTCTATTATCAATTCTATTTCTCCGAATCCACGAATTCCAATATTCTCGAGCCCGATCCTTACGAGTTTCGAGAAATTGTCGTTGGATCCAAAGTACGAAGGACGAGAGAAAATAACTAGACGACAGAAAGGAAATAGTAATATCTTCGTCTCCAAGTGTGCGGATCGACCAAGTGTTTCAATTTTTCAATTTCCTCGCTCCATATTTTTTTCTTTTCCTTTTCCATCGCGATCGCCGAGCCTCGACTAATCCACTTGCAACGTGACCAGCATGATACGTACATACATGATATACTGCATTTAGCAAGACATATATATATATATATATATGTATATATATATATACACACACACATATATATATATATATATATATATATATATATATATATTTACACGCGCACTATACTCGTCGCATAGATATGCGCGCATATACACGTTATAATACGAAAGGTATCTCCATATTTGATTGTTACAATCATCATTATTATTATATTATTACTATTATTATATGTAAATAGTAGTCGCACGCTTTTTTATAGGTGAGTGGAAGGTATAATGAGAGGCCAATGCTTTTATTTTTTTTCTCCCATATTCTTTTTTTCTTTTCCTTTTGTTTTCTTTTTCTTTTTTAACAATCACGTATGTGTCTTAGAATAGAGAACGCTGCTTTCGATTTCACCGTCGTTCGGCGGATCGCATTATTATATTCTCTCGAATCCTCCTTCGAAAGACTCGTTCGGCTCCATCTTCTTCGCTTGGATCCTCGTCCGATCTTGAAAAACATTGTCGTTGATCGTTGCCACTTATATCCGCATCTACGAAACTCGAGGAAACGGCCAAAGAAAATGTTCTCGAAACTCTGAATTTCCCTCATTCGACACACATTAGTATCCTCTACGATATATTTATTAAAGGACAAAAAGAAAGGAGAACGGACACAAGGAGAGAGGGAGAGAGAGGGAGAGAGAGGGAGAGAGAGAGAGAGAGAGGAGTGAGTAAGATGAGCGAAAGAAAGAAGGGAAGAAGAAAAAAGAGATATATCTCTCAACGAAATATCTGCAACATCCACGAAAAAGTTTATATTTTTAATCTCGTTGGTCCTTCTTCTTTTCTCGCTTTTGGTTCTCCTTCCTCCTCTCTCTCTCTCTCTCTCTCTCTCTCGCTCTCTCGTGTATGTGTATATATAGACATACACTAATATATATATAATCTTGAATCTCTCGTATTGTTTTGTGCGCTTTTATATCGTTGTTTGGCAGCTTCGGTCACACTACTTCGAGTACTTTTCAATTTCCTGCTCTTTTTATCTCATCCATTTTTCGAATGAAAATACTCCTTCCATATTTTACTTTCCGTCCTTTAAAAGAGAGCCATGCGCAAATTCGCGAAAGGTAACGATCGAATTTCGTAACGGGAATTGTTCGCGCGTTCATACCAAAGGGCGTTTCTCTTCATTTTCTCGCGTCGCGTACGACACTCCAGTAGAGTGTTACTTTACTAAAAAAGGAGTAATAAGAGAGAAAGAGGTAAAATATAAAATAAATAAGAAACATCGACACGTACTCGTTCAAGTCCGTGCAATACTTTTTCTTTTCTCCGTCGTTTCTTTCTTCTTTGATACGTATCAACAACGGTATGGTTCGACGATCGCGCCCCAACCAAGAAAGGAAAAAGAAAAGAGAGAAAATATTGGATCCTCTTATACAACGAGAAAGCACATCGACGTTTCAAGCTCTTTCACTATTTCTTCCCTCCCAGCGGCCCTCCCTCCTTTCTCTTCCACTTTTCATTTTCCAAATATTCTCCTGCCGTGTTTAGCACTCACTGTATAGCGCATATAATATCTATACTTACATAACAACACGGTTGATTAATTGTTTGACTTGATTGTTCATTGAATATAGTTGTCTCTTCTGAAACACACGCACACGCTCACACACCCGGTCGACGCGAAAGTAGTGTTAATATCTTTTTATTCTGTCTTGCTATGTTTCGCACCTCACTGTTAATTAATTGGGTAATTATTGTTATTCGCCACGCTCTTACGTCTAAGCGCGGATATACGGACACGCATACGCACGCGCGCGTCTCTCGCGGAAAAAGAAATTTGCTCGCTCGCTCGATTCCTTTCTTTTCTAATTTCTGTTCAAAGTTAATCGCGCTCAATAAGGTTTCTTCGTACGCAGAGAGAGAGAGAGAGAGAAAGAGAGAAAGAGAGAGAGAGAGAGAGAGAGAGAGAGAGAGAGAGAATGAATGAGTGAGTGAGTGCGTGTGAGATAAAGGGTTGAGGGAGGGGGGCGGGCAGATGAGGTTGACAGCAAACGAAGAGAAATAATAGGAAATTTTTGTAGTAGCGGGAACTAATCGATAACAACGAGCGTTCGCGATATCGAGTCACTTGTCGTTGGCTTCGTTGATGCTGGTAGTAGTTGTAGTAATTGTGACAATAACAGTAATAATAATCGTAATTATAATAATAGTAATAATAACAGTAAATATAATGGCTCTTCAGATTAATCAAAGATTAATCCAATTGTAAGTAATCGTCGATGCTACCTTTTCTCACGGTTTCGTTATATACGTATACATGCGCATATACGTATATACGCGATCGTTTAGCATCGGCCACGCGTATCATCGATGGATTCTGTTTACGATCTTTCTATTGCAGGATATAAGAATAACGAGTAAAAGAAAAAACAAAGGCATACGACAATGTCCCTTTTTCCGCGATACGTCGGATCGCACTCTGGCAATTTAATCCCTACGCTAATCATTCGTTCGGTCGATAAGGAATGTTTATTAACGTTGGTACTTTGTTGTATTGCGTTACGAATGCCGAGACCTTTTTCCTCCTATCTCGGGCACTGGTGCAACAGATATATGTATATATATATATGTATATATATATATATATATATGTGTGTGTGTGCGGGTGTGCCGCAATGTGCAAGTGCAATTTTTTCGCTCTCTGGTTATAAATTTATTACGCTCTTTGTACCTATTCTTCTTTTATTCTACCTTTATTTTTTTTCTTCCTTCTTTTCATTTTTTTCTTTCACATTTTTTATCTTTTATTATCGCTATTTCGCTTTTTTTTCATCCTCAACTTACGTAGGAGGATGAACTTTGACGAATACCTCGAGTACCTGCACGCCGGATGTGTCGACATTTGTTTCTCTTTTCTTACCAGTATTATTATTATTATTATTATTATTATTATTATTATTATTATTATTATTATCATCATCATTATCATTATCATCGTCGTCGTCGTCGTCGTCGTCGTCGTCGTCGTCGTCGTCGTCGTCGTCGTCATTATTATTACTACATTATTACTATTATTATTATTACATCGACATCGTTACTTTATCGTTACTTTATTACTTACTCACTCACTTACCTACCTACTTACTTACTTAATTACTTACCTACTTACGTACGTACGTACTTATTTATCGTTTCACCCGAGCTTGCATGAGCAGTCATATTTACCACATGCGTGTAACTATTCGCTTTCTTCTTTTAAACGGAATGAATTCGTTAGTAGTGAGGCAATAAGAGCCCGTATGTCCGGCGACGATAGAGAAAAATCGTTGTTGTAACATTGATTAATTTCATTTAATATGCGGTAGTCTTTATGTATAATCACGTATATAATACATACATATATGTATTATATATTATATATATATATATATATATATATATATATGTATATGTATGTATGTATGTATGTATGTATGTATGTATGTACGAACGATTGTTATATTCAAACATACGTACGTATATGTATAACGTGCAGTAGAATGGCGGGGGCTTGAGAAGGAGAGAATTGCTGTGCCTGATCTGTAGTCGGACCTTTTCTACTTTGTTGGAGAAAACGTCTGGTAATCGATCACGGTTGGGGTAGCAATTAATCGTCTCAAGAACGACTGCGGACGATCCGACACGATATAATAGTCCCATTTTATCCGCAGAAAAAAGAAATCTCGTATCTGCTTTACAAGTATTATTACAATAAGCGAGTGTTAAGTACTTATAGACACGCGTTTTAATTTCGAACATTTTAATTTTGTGGAGAGGAAAAAGAAAGGTTAGGCAAGATTATAAATACAAGTTTAAAATTCCGTGTTTCTTTGATTTTATCGCGGAATTGACTCTGAGAAAATGGAGCGATACGATCGAACGAAACTCGCGCCCCGACCTGCATTTTTCTATCGATAGTTAATACTCATTTCGTGTGGGTGCGGCAACAGAATGTTTTCTCGACCTTTTCTTTTTCTTTTTTTACCGCGGGAAGAATCTCTCCGCCTCCCTACATCTCCCCGTCCCCGTCCCCGTCCCCGTCCCCGTCCCCGTCCCCGTCCCCGTCCCCGTCTCCCAACGTTTTTTCTATTTTTCATCGCAACACCTTTACGTCGTTATTTATTGGCGAGGCCACGCTTTCGAATGCAATCTAAGCTCGACGAATCAGATGGTCGTCGTCGCATGGTCCGAGGAAATATTTATCAAAGTTTGCCGCACGCACGTTACGGGGAGTGATAAAAAATTCATAAGACGACGTTTTCTAGTTTTCAAAGTGCGCGGGTGTGGACAAGATGGCGTGCAAGATGGCGATCATACGTGGCGGATATAATAGTAATAATAATAATAATAATAATAATCACAATAATAATAATAATAATAATAATAATAACAATAATAATGATAATTAAGACGCGGGTATCGCTCCTTTCCGAGTTTCTGCCAAAGGCGCTCATGAGCGCGCCAAAGCGTCGTTAGCTCTTTGAAAATGATCGCGTTTAAAAAAGCCAACGAAATGAATCGGTGTGTGTTTAATCGTTCGGAGAGTGGAGCGTGCCGAAGAAGCGCCGTAGATTGATTTTCTCTTGGATTTTCTCAAGGATATGCCGGTACCACCCACCACGAGCCGCAATTTTCCAAAGACCGATAAGACCTTTAAAGGAGGTTCTCGAATCGCGCTCGATCTCCCGTCACGAGAGCTTTTCTACCTCTTGACGTACAAAATGCGGCTGCCTGGAAGAAGAGAAAGAGAAAGGCTTTATCTCGCCGGTCGCAGTAGGGGCTAGAAAATAGCCGTGAAAAAAGGTCCGACGTTAAAGCGATGGCGAAGCACGACAACGAGGTCCGTGTGTATACAACGTCGATGCAAATTTGAGAAAAAAAAAAAGAAACTACCCGGAATTATCATTATTTTCCTTCGACTCGTTTCTTCAAAAATACTTTCAAAAGGTTTCGACAGGGATACAAGGTAAAGGAAAGATTCTAGGCACAACTTTGTTTAAATTCCCGGGAAATTGTTATTATATCATAGATGCGGGCGTGAGAAAAAGCGTGCTCATTTATTATGCATGGAATATATAAAGTATGTAATCACGGAGCGTGAATGTCGTGACGTCGACACGAAGCGCCTACCGTTTCGACGTTCAAAAATATCGATTATTATCGGTTTCGCGAGATGCCGGTCAAGGTAACTTTTAACGTTTTATCCATCATTTTGCTTCTTATTCTTCTTCCTAGCATCTCTCCAATTGGAAAAATTACTTTGCGCAACCCTCGCCGTTCGTCTCGGAGAGAGAGAGAGAGAGAGAGAGAGGGGGGGAGAGAGAGAGAGAGAGAGAGAGAGAGAGAGAGAGAGAGAGCAAGGAAGCTGCGTCTTGATTCGTTGAATTTAATAGGATTCGTCGAAGGTAGGAGCGAACATCTCGCGATATCGGCGCGTCCTTGGCCGGCTGTCCGTTAGGAGGAGGAAAGTCGATTATCTCGGACTCTCCCCTTTCTCTTCCTCCTCCCATCCTCTCTGTCTCTCTCTCTCTCTCTCTCTCTCTCTCTCTCCGCCGTGCTCTATTCCCATGGGAAGAAGGGACCTACGTTCGGTAGGATCAGCCTCGCTACACGACGTCCTATTTCCTTTTAAGGCTACAAGCGCGAAAAGACTTTTCTATTTTGGACGTCTAACCTACGTCCAACTTTATAGGAAAAAGGAATTTATCGACTTTATTTTTGTTCCTTTTTCCTCCTTATCTTTACTTTCTTTTTTCTCTTCTTTTTTTGCTCCTTCCTCGAGATAAGGTCGAGATAAGGAAATTAGAAAAATCAAAGATCAATCTTTCGTTGCTTCGCCCGACCCATTTACGAACGCGGTGTGAGCGTGTCGAGATCGATTTTCCTTTCCCTTCGCTTCCAAACTTTATTGCTATTTTCATCCGATATATAGTCAGATCAGAATCGATCGATCGAATCTATAGAATACACATACGAAACGGCCTAAAGTATATCGTTTAACGCGCCGTTTGCCAGCATCTCTGTACTTTTCCTGCCTAGATCATCGTCCAAAAATTATTATCCTGGTGATAACCCACCTTTGCCTCACTTTTTTTTGTTTTTATTTTTTTTTTTTTTTTTTTTTTTTTTTTTTTTTTTTTTTTTTTATCATTTCTTTCTCTGGTACACGCACCCCCGCTCGGTACAAGGAAGAATCTGTTACTCAAACGATATGACGATTATCACAATGACATGACACGATACGATATGATTATATGATATGGTATGATATGACAATGAGATGATTAATGTGACCATGACCATGATTTTTTACCATGATTTTACATTTACTTATTTGTTGCACGTTGTTTGGTGCGTCTCCGTAAGCAGTATGAGGCGCTCGCAGATCTCCGCTGGTATTTCGACATTTCGATCTTTCAGTATCTTCGATACTCACTCGGCCAAATATTTAAAAGTCCCTTTATGGAATAAAGATATGCACGTGGAGTGATAAGATAAAAAAGGAAAGATACGCAAAAGTACGAAATGTCGAGCCAGCCAGTCGGCTACTTGCGAAGCGCTGGCAGTCTGTAAGTTGAGTTTAATGCATGTTGTTTTGTCTGTCCTTGCATGCAGGGATTCGGTTTTGTAACATTCGCAAATAGTGCTGACGCGGACCGGGCACGTGAGAGGCTACACGGCACCGTGGTTGAGGGCAGAAAGATTGAGGTGTGCATGAACTTTCTTATACTTATACAATACATACATACAGAAAATTTTATATCTACATTATATAATATATATATATATATATATATATATATATATATTTATCTATTTATATATATTTATATATATTACACGCGCACAAACACGAAGTATATATATATATATATACATATATATATATATATATATGTCTATATATATATATATATATATATAATCATATAAGTATACATTTATATACGTGCATATATTCGTACGCGTATCGCCTTCGAATTTGGCATAAAGTGTATCTTTGTTTTCAGGAATCGAGAAACACTGGAAAGCGCGCGTTTATAGCGTTTTACAGATTCGAACGTTCGCGCGCTTTCGAGTGTTTTGAGAAAAGACGAGAAATACGATCAAAACCGTCTACGATCGTTTTTGCCGTTTTTTTCGTTTCAAAATCGCGTTGAATGATTTTCTTCATCCTTTTTTTTCTTTTTTTTCTTTCAAATATACATTTTTTCCTTGTCTACGTAGTCGAATCGATCGTGATTCGATTTTTCCCAATCATTCGACGCGATACGAGAGAGTCGTGAGTGTCAGATGGAGTAAGAAAGGGGTGAGAGAGGGAGAGAGAGAGAGAGAGAGAGAGAGAGAGAATGATAGAGCGAGAGGGAGAGAGAGAGAGAGAGAGAGAGAGAGAGGGAGAGAGAGAGAGGATGAAAGAGAAAAAATGATAATAGAAGGCAGAGGTAAGGAACGAAAGGGATCGTAGGAAAAAAAATGATCGTTTTCGTTCTTTTCTCATTCGCGATCGTCCTTATCGTATAACATTTTAGATTTTTTGTAACTCAAAGGACACTCGCGAATAATTTTTCTAGTTGTAAAAGATAGTTTTTAAGAGGATTTAGAAGGCACGTTAGAGCGTACCAAGTTGCAATTTTCGATGCGACGAATACGTTTCCGAGAGAATACGTTCTCGTTATCTCGACGACGAACGATTCCTCTTGAAAGTCCTCTCGTCGTTTTCGAAACACTTTCGACGTAGTTTGTGATCCACGCGAGATGCAATTATGAGATTTTTCGGAAAAAAAAGAAAAGTAACGAGTTTCAATAAGGAGCGGACAACGGACGACGAAGAAGTTGTACCTTGTGATTTAAAAAAGCTATAGGATGAGCGAGGGCTTCCAAAGGAACAAAAAAAAAAAAAAAAAAAAAAGAGAGCAGCAGCAAGCTCTCTAAGCGTGAACACGCCGTAATATTCCGCGAGTACTACAAGTATAGTTTTTATATTGTAAAAGTCTATCATTGATTTCCTCGAACTCTAATTAATTTTCCAAAGTTCTAAATTCCGTATTGCTATCTCGATATCGACTAGAATATCATTTTTTATGGTGGAAATAGGATTTGATTTATTCGTCCATCGAAGGATCGTTTAAACGTTACTATGTTCAAGGGTCTCGGCAATTTTAATCCTCAATCTCCGTATGTGGTTCAAACTCCGTCGAGGGTAAAAGAGCGAGCGCGCGAGATACCGATTTACGAGATAACCTTTATAAACTCGTTTAATTGATAAAGAAAGAGGCAGGGTCTGGGGGAGGGAGGGGAGATACTCCGACGACGTTCATCGAGCTTTGATCGCGAAACCAAGCGGATACTTGTCATCGCTCGCTACGTGCTAGACCACGGAGTGGAGGGTAGACTATGTCCTGCTATTTATCCATCGTTGCGTTAGTATCAAACAACGGTGCTTTAGATCGATCGAACAGTTCGATCGGTTAGCCGTTGGTGCCTAAAGGAGCACGTTGCAGAGGAGTCTCTCTCGCTCCCACCCCCTTGTTCGTCTCAAATTATCCGCGCGACTTTAGCCGCATCCCTTCAATGGCAATCTAAATATATCCGCGACGTTAATTACGTTCTCATTCGTTATCTGTATCTGGACGAATCGGTATCTCCGACGTTCCCGTATACCGAGAATGGAGAATATTTTGTAGGGCGATCCGCCAACGTGGACGATTCACATTAGACTTTTAAACTTTATCTACAGTCGAGTATGGGCATTATATGTCAGTAATAAAATCAGTTCCACGGTTATTACGTCCACGTTTGTCATATCGCCGTTAAAATGAAATATCGTCGACGACTGCGACGACGACGACGACGACAACGACGACTGCGACGACGACGACGACGACGACGAGAACGTTGAAGGGGTGGAAGCGCAACGATTTAAAAAATTACGAATAAACTGATGAAAAAGGTTTATCTCATTCGAAAAAAAAAATCAAAAATATTATATGTTACGCAGATCTCTTGAGAAAAGAAACAAACAAAGATGGGAAAGAATAAAGAGAAAAATTAAAATGCGAGATTTGAGAGAAAAAGCGAGTTAGAGAGAGAGAGAGAGAGAGAGAGAGAGAGAGAAAGAGATCGAACTAGAGATAAAATCGATCGCGTTCGATCGCAATATTAGGATAGATCGATCGAGAAATAGAGTAATGGGCGAACGCCGGTCGAGGACACTGAGGAGGCTACTGAAAAATCAAACCTCGCAAAGTGTCCAAAAAGGTAAGGAACAATACGAAAAATTTACAAAATCTCGAAAAAGTTATCGCAGACGATAAAATACGATAAAACAGACGAACGAGAGTAATGAAAAAAAAAAAAAAAAAAAAAAGAAAAAAAGAAAAAAGAACAAACGAACAAGAATAGTTATAATAAGCTCGCACTGGCCGCTCTCTCACGCGTTCATAGATAAATCCAAAATTGTACATACATCGAACGGTCGATCTTTTTCAAAGCAACGCTACGTGCACGTGCTTTTTTTTAATAGATACACACGATACTTTTTTCTTCACCTTCATTTTTTCGCAAAAAAGAACAAAAAAATCAAAGCGAGGAACGTGTCTCTGGAATATCCGTTCGTAATCTTTTCCTTCATTTTTTTTTTTTTTTTTCCTTTTTTTTTTTCCTTTTTTTTTCCTTTTTTTCAGTCTTTTTTTCCCCCTTTCGTTTTAATATTTTCATGACTCGTTAGAATAAGGCTGCGAGTGTCGATCGATTCGTTCGAATACTTTCGAACGCTTGGCAAAAAGGAGAGATCGGTTGAGATTTTGATACCTACACATTGCATCGAGAACGGCACGTAGATAGTAGCTTCGTTTTCGTATCGTTAATATCATTATCGCCGCTCGGTTTGTCGAAAAACGGCGCGTTTAAGTCGGTCTCGTAAGGTGCAACCAAGCGGTTACACGAGTAAAAATATTCTTTTCGTATCGTAACGTGCGACGTGCGATTTATCTTATACGTTTTGTTAGAAATTCGAGGAAACGAACGTCGTTATTTGGCGAATAAGAAAAAATCGTAAGGGGCGGGTGTTCGGGGGCAGGGGGTGACGAGCGTAGGCCAGTTCGTAAATGCATACATAGATCGGCTTCCGGCATCGACGATGAATACGTTAGCATTACGACCTCAACGAAGCTCGAGTTTTCTTACTTTGCAAGTCAAATTCGGCCGGAGGTCTTGCGCTCTCCCGTGCTCCTCCTTCGCTTCAACGAGGAAGGCCGCAGCGCGCGGTTAGTTTTAGATCAGGAAATTTACCAAAGTACCCTTAACGAGGTTCGAAATCGGCCTTTCCATTATTTTCATCGCGATCGTCTTCCGTTTCCTTCCATTGTATAAGATTTAAACGCGTTAAAGACCCTACCTAGAAAATAGCGATTGCGGTCTCCTTCTGCCCAAGCGTTCGAAAACATTTCGATATCCGATAATCGATCAAGAAAGTATCTCATCTTTTTCGCACGTTACATCGCGGCACTTTTTCTACTCGAATATCTCGCTCGATTGATGCTCCTTCTTAGATCAAAAATCGTCGCTTCTATTCGAATCGTTCGAATTTAATGTTCCACCTTAAACGTTTTCAAGTTTCGCCTTTTATCGAGATTCTGTTCGAACAATATTCTTATTATTTCCTTACGCTTTTCAACGCGATGTCTTTTTCGATCTAACATTAAATTCGACGATCGCAAACTTTCCGACTTCGAAGCATATCCTTGAATTAGACGAATTTTTTCGTTTCTTTTTCTTTTTTTTTTTTTTTTTTTTTTTTTTTTTTTTTTTTTTTTTTTTTTCTTTTTTTTTCTTTCTTTTTTAATTCTCCCTTTTTACGCAATCTAAGATTAAAGCCATTTATTTGTTATCTCGTCGAGAAAGATAGAAGAAACGCGAAGCTCTGCAAACATGTGTGTGTGTATATATATATGTATGTATGTATATGTATATATATATATATATATATGTGTGTGTGTATATATATATATATATATATACACACACACACACACACGCACATGTATATATATATATATATATTTTCGATGTCGGAAATTCGGTTAAGAGAGGTTCTTTTCGTTGCAGGTTCTCCGTGTATCCCCGATGCCAATGTAACGTACCTTGAAATCAGATTTTACGTGGTAAGCGATAGGGAAGACGCTTTATCTTCGAAATCGTTTTGAATATAAGAAGAAAGAATCTGTTATCTGAATTCAAGGGAAGAGCTTCGCGTCGTGTCGGTCGGCGCGCGTCGAGGATACGTCGGAAGAAACGTTGCGCTGTTTCAATTGTTTCATTTTAATTTGATTTCTCTTTCCTCTTACGAGAAGAAACTCGACGCGCGACCGAAGGATGTTATTTTTGTTGTATCGTTCGAACTCGGATCGATGCACATCGATCTACCTATTAATTTTCAAAAAAGGTCAGGAGAGAGAAAAAAAGATAATGAGAATCCCATTATAAGTTAAAGCCCGCTCGGATAATTAACGTCGAAGTAACATTGTATTCATCGAGCTATTACGATCTTGTGCATCGATCGTAGATTTCCTTCGTTTAATATTCGACTCGTGCGTGCCCGTAAACTATTTCAATTCGATAAACGATAATGTCTTTCCGATAGTTTTCCAGTCGCAAGGTACGCGCGAGTCGAAACGACTGATCATCCCGCTAGAGGATTAAAAACATTTCTAATGCAATATTTTAAACTCGACAGGTGAACAATGCAACGGCGAGGGTGCAGACGAAAAAGCCACCGACGGTACCCAACGGTAGGTCAAAACTGTATAAATTGCATGAACTGTCGTCCGAATAATGAATATCAAGCTCCCGTTATCGTATTCTCTACGAACGTAACGCGACTCGCAAGGTTAATCAGCGTTATAAATAATTAGACGATCGCGTTGGCGTCGCACTGCCAAGTGTTTCTTCATTCGTACATGTCCACCGTTTAATTATAATCTCATTCGACTCGTTCTCGTTCGACGACTTATAAACGTGTTTTTTTTTTTTTTTTTTTTTTTTTTTCCCCTTTTTTTCCTATTCGCGATAGAAATTCGATCGTTCGTCCGTCGAGAAGGAATTAATGGGACGTACTTGCGCGATCTTTACTCCGGATATCGTTCTCATAGTTCTCTCATAGTCGGAATCAACTCGAGAAGATATATCCGCGTACTTTGGGGCTCCTTTATCGACGAGATGTCTCTCGATAAGGTGCGTCACGCCGATACGGAAAATTCTTTTTTCCTAACTAGACTGACAGTGTCTGCGCGACGATAAATCGACAGTTAATCATATTGTCTCTCGAGTATCTTCTCTCTATCGCCCATAGCCCGTCGTCTATTTCTCTCCCCTTAAGATCTAATGCGTGGCAACTATAGGTATAGCGTAAAAGGACCGCGCGGCATCTAATTATAGTACCATTCGTCCAATTTATCGATCGAACTTTTTCCCTCGTAAAAGGGAGCGCGACGGAAGAGAGATTGAAAGCTCGCTAGGACGTAGGACGTGTTGATATTTTTAACGGCGAGAACATATTAGTGACGTTTAAAGAGCGACCTTTTTTTATTTTTTTTTTTTATTTTTTTTTTTTTTTTTTTTACCCTTTCGCGGGGATCCTCCGGAGGATCCACTTCGATCCCGTTTGAATTTTCCTTATCGAAAATTTGAGTCGCTTGCATATCCGATCAAGCGGGTGGATATGTCCTCATCGTACAACAAGGCCATTAGAATTTCTACAAAAGGGGAACGGAAAAGTCGAATAATTCGCCACCTTCCGTTTCATTACGAGTCGTTTTGCTACGGGAGATACGGAAGGCCTAGGGGTCACGCGATAGTACGATCAATCGAGGATAGTACGATTATCTCGAACAGCTTCGACCTCCACGTGTCGAAGCTATTGCTGCTACGCTACTCGACAGCTTCCAGCGGCGCGGCTCTCTCGTCCTCGACATTGCCACGAATTCGACGGCAATTAATCGATCCCCCCCAATACGTCGAACGTGTCGAACGCGACGATAACGCGAGGCTCGCTTAAGCGCCGCGCAAACGTTGACTCTCGTAGGATATGGGAGAACGACCGAGAACGAGAAAATAAAAGGAGATAAACTCTTTTCTGTTGCAGTTTGCGTACAATGGCCAGAGGGTAGGTGCATCCACGACGTGCCCGAGTCGGCACTGCTGATTCTCTACTACGAGATCCGTGAAAATTGCCACGGATTTTCGTGAAGGCGACCTATAGACAAAAAAGACAAGGCAACGACGCTAATGAGACGACGAAAGACGAACGGTGTAGAAAACGACTCGAAAAGAAAACACTCACACATACATATACACGCGCGCGCACACACACACACACACACACACACACACACACACACATACACACGCACGCACGCACGCACACAAAACAAAAATAAGAAAAAAATCTTCTCGCGCGACCAAGTGACTAAAAAGATGCAATCGCGAAAGACAATATGAAATAGAGAATCTTGAAATGATACAAAAGTTTTCTTCGTATCGCTAAACGGGAAAGAAAGAAAAAGATATGTATTTCGATCGAAGGGAAGAGAAAAGTTTACAACACAGAGCCGCCACAGACCATGACCAAGCCAAAAAGAAAAAAAAAAAAAAACAGCCACGAATATGTTATAGATAAAAGCCAAAGAGAGGAAAAAAGGGAGGGGGGAAATCTACTTACTCGTTTTTTCTTCGTCGACTTTTTTGCGGTAGAAACGTAGCGATAATCCGCGGCACGGTGAATCTCCCTTTTTTTTTTTTTTTTATCAATGATTTCGTAGAACCTCAATGACGGGGTAGTAAAAGTACAAGAAAAGAGAAAGGAAACACGATCGACTTTTTTCTTTTATCGCGCCTCACCCTCCTTTCTCTCTTCTTATTTATTTTATTTGTTTTTATTTTTTAATTGTATATCCACATATATATATACATATATATATATATATCCATACTTGTGTAGTACTTGGTTCCAATCGATTCTTCGCTTGGTTATATGTTCCCGTTAAAGGTTCTAACTCTATTTTTCATTTGATTTCTCTTCTTGCATATTTTTCTTTAAAGAATCATTACAGTAAAGGAGCGGCAGTAAACGATACGGTCAGTGATTAAAGGCGGATTAACGAGACGTTTCTATCGAAAAGTAAAGAAAATACAATAGCGTCCGATAAGATCGTTCTATCCTTGTCATTAGTCGTTTGAAAGAAAGTCCAAAATATTCTCTTTTTATAATTAAGTAATATTGTTGATATATTACGCGATCCGCCAGGATTTTAGGAAGCAGCTTAAATGTAACGAAATTGTAACAGGGTATTATACAGCGACATTTTTTTTTAAATAGGTACTCGTTTAAGTACGCGCGTTCACACAGACGGAGTGTGTGTGTATATATATATATACATACACATACACATATATATATATATTTGTACATATACACGCATTATTGAAACAGCGCAACGACGACGTCATTTTCGATACGACGTCACGTATCGTTGATCAATATTCGCTCGAACATGCTGCCATGTTTTCGGAAAACGGAGACGTCGGCGTGACCGCTCTTTCGTACGGGTTATGCGAATTTTCGATTTTCCTAGAGAATATCTTTTATCTCGATAGCTTGCAATTACCAAGAACGAAAATTACCATTGTTTACTTTTTACTTAACGGCACTAATATCGAATAATTACATACCAACTTTATCGATTGAGGGTCGCTTTTTCTTCGCGATTTTGTATTTTCTAATCTATTATTGCGTTATTAGAACATACTGAATTATTAACGAGTATTGTAAACAACTCGCATTCCATTATGATAAGCTAATTATAACTTGAGAGGGAGAGAGAGGAGGGGAGGTATAATGTGTACGGGAATCTTGGTTAAATTATTTTTAAGTAGGTAATTATTCAAGGACGAATGATCGAAGAGAAATCGCAATGTCGAGCAAGAACAAAAGGGATAAGAACCGAATCGATATGGACGGGGATCTGCAAGAAACATATGGTCCTTTGTGAGATATTACGAAGGAAAAAGGAAATGCTTGTTGGTCAAGCGTCAAGAAGGATGTACGGAAGATGGCAACGATGACGAAATGAAGGAGAAATTGTGGAATTTGAAAAAAAGAAAGAAAGATCAGGATGGATCGTACTTTTAGCGAATTTCTAGCGATTTTGTTCGCTTTGTAGGTGCGAGTTTTTTATCGCCAAAATTCGTGATATTGGAAATGATTTTCGATATAACCAACGATATCAACTTGAAGCATTTCTCCAAGTTTGACTCTCTCCTTCTTTTTTTCTTTCGCAGAAATTTCTTTTTCGTAGAAATTTGCGAAAATTGTCTTTTTCTAAGCGCTGCTAGGATCCCTCCTTAGACCATCTTGCACGAAACACGATATACGTATGCACACGTATATACCTTTGATCGATAGACGATCGAAGAAGTAAGAAAAGATGGCATGCGCGTTTTATCCTTCAGGATAGGTACTTACGAACGCTATTCCGTTCGCCAAGTTTTCGCCCGTAGTATTTATTAAATATGTGACGACTTTTTCAAAGAAAACCTTATAACCGATTAGAATGATTTGTTTGATCAAAGTGAAAAAGATTTGGAAATGAAAAACAAAAGAAAAAGCATCGACTGTGTTCTCAGAAAGAATTCGTTAGATCGTTTGCATGAGATCATTTCATCTTACGTTTTCTATCGTGCTATTCTTAAGAATGCATCTTACATGTTTCGTTCCTCTCGACCCAACCAAGAGAATCCCCGCATTCTTACCGTGCTCACGCATTCTTTTTTTCATTAGCAGACGCCGATTTCGAATCGATTCGAATATATATATATATATATATATATATATATATATATATATATACATACATATACATATATGCACAGACACACACGTCTACCTATGTACAATAGATAGGCACGCACGCACGCGATTCGCTTCTTTTATGGCGAATGATACGCGGCCAGAGTCTCGGAGAAGCTTCTTCCTTTTTGAAAAAAAGAAGGAGAAAAAGAACTCCAGGAAAAGAAACCACCTATGTTTCGTTAGTGATCAACGAAAGTAAAAGAGGGAGATAACGAGAGGGGGGGAAAAGGACAAACGATAGAAAAATTAACGGACGGATTTGTAAGAAGAGGACGACGACGACGTCGCAAGAAAAGAAGTCATCGGAGACAAATCGCACCGATTTCTTAGCCGATTTCTTCCCGGGGAAGACGAGATTGGAAAAAAGTACACGCTTGTGGACCAAAATCCGAGGAGGAAGAAGTTACAGGGCCGAAAGGAGTTAATAAAATAAGGTCAGCACTGACGACAAAGTAACCAAAACAAAAACAAAAACAAAAACAAAAAAAAAAAAAAAAAAAAAAGAAAACAGACACGGGCATGGAAAAGGAAGCGCGCCTAGATTACGGGGCGGGGAAAGATATATACGAAACGATCGCGATCCGATCCGCGCGTGTAGCTTCTCTCACTCTTTCTTTCGCCTCGTTCTTCCTCGTCTTTTCTCTCTTTTTCTCCCCTCGCTCTGGTCTCGACCTTCCCTTCTCGATCGTAGCAAAATCTCTCGCGTCGTATCGAAGCGAGCAAACAAATAGGAAGATGGATAAGTAGAGAGAGGGCGAGGAAGAGGGAAGGAAAAGGACACACGAGGCATCTTTCAACGATCGATCCGATGTCGAAAAGCATATTATCTTATACATATTACCAGCTACCGTTCTCTTCGACTCTCCCTTTCCTTCTACCATTCACCCTCAGTCCCTTGTGAGAATCTCGCCTGGTAGCTTTTAGTCTAGGGCTCTCTCTGTCCAGTGGTAAAAGCATGAGGTATTTTCGTATGTGATAATTCGTATGATTTATTAATTATCGTATTTACCATTAACCCACATCGCCTTTCTATGTTCCCTCTCACACGAGCGACCCTCGACGAACATTATCCCAATCCCATGGGTTCTTTCTCTCTCGCTTCCCGATCAAACCCTATCTCTGCTTTCCAGGTCCCTTTGGTCGAATCTTTCATGACGCGTTCGGTCGCGCCAACGTTGGACTAAAGCAGGCTGAAACGTTTCTCTTCTTTTCAAGAAGATCTCCGAGACTCGATCTGAAATTTACAAATGATTCCAGAGTTTTTTTCGGTCCTTCAAAATGTGTACGGGTAAAATATAAAGATATCGCCTATATCGCTACAAATCTTGCTCGATGATTTCGCCGTGATCGCTACGAAAACGCTTCGGTATAAGCTCGGATGTGAGGACGATTCGACTCGAATCATTTTTTTCCCTCCTTTCGATTCTCGTCCGATCGATTATCCTTCCGCATCCTCCGATCTCTCTTCTCTTTTCGCATCTCATACGTATATATGTATGTGTATAGATAACACATACGTACATAAATACGTACCTACATAGATATACATATGTATATTCATCTCTAATATGTTCGCTCTCAACATGCATATATATATATATGTATATTATATAGATTTTTAAATTGTTACTATTACACAATATATAATCACGGTAATGCGCCACATATTCACTGGTTGATGACTGTCTCGTTGACAAAGGCCCGTACCTTGCCTGTGGTTGTGCTTGGTTGTGGTTGGAGCGGTTTTGGGAGAGAATTTTTTACTTGCTTCTTTTTTTAATATTATTACCTTTTTTAATTTGCACGTCTCATGTCGTGGCCTTGGCTTGCCTTCATATGAGATTCACCTATGACTTATGTATATATGTATGTATGTACGCGGTCTCGTATATCTTTGCGGACGTATGATATATCCTTTTCGAATATATTTTTGTCTATTCTCCTTTACGTATACGCGCGCGCGCGCGCGCGCATATATATATATATATATGTGTATATGTATATATGTATATATATATATATATATATATATATATATATATATGTGTAGAGGCGCGCGCGTGCGCATCAAAATACGTATATAGCGTACATATAGACATAACGACAGGCGTGTATATATGAGACGCGCGCGTTCGCGCTGCTCGCTCGAGCAAGTACGCGCGTCACGTGTATATACGCGCATCTCTCTGTATACGTATCGTAGAATATGTGTATACATATATGCACGCACGCATATATGCGTTATTATATCGTTCGTATTCGTTGCGTAATTAATCGGACGATTTACGAATTAATTGCGATTGAATACGCATATAATGTATAACTACATAGAGATACGTATTTATAGATTATTATTACATTATAATTTCATACGTATGATACGTGCGTCCTGGCAGTCGTACGTCAATTAACAATAATTGCACCTACATGTATGTACATTACGAAAGGCTGATGTAAGTAGATTTTATTGAGGCCGATCTCTTTCCTCTCTTTCTGTCTCGTTCTTTTTCGTACTTGTTCCTTTTCTATTCTTCTTTCGTACTCTTATTATCTTCATTTTCATTTTATGTTTCTTCTTCTTCTTCTTCTTCTTCTTCTTCTTCTTCTTCTTCTTCTTCTTCTTCTTCTTTTTTCTTCCTTCCTTCCTTCCTTTCTTTCTCTTTTTTTCAGACCGTTCATTTCTTTCATTTTTTATTTATTTATTTTCTTCTTTCTTTTTACCCTTCTATATACTTCCTTATCGTGCATAATTTCTTCTTCTTTATTCACTTTTCCCTTTTTTTTTTTTTTGTCTTCGTTCCATTGGTCCGATGCGTACATATGTATGTATCGTATATCGGCTAATTGCTATTAGGTTTAATGGGAGTAACGATTCTCTTTCATCGGCACGATAAAAGAGAACGAGAAGCATGCTGGCCTCCTTTTAAGAGATCGCTTTATTTTTCTTGAAAATGTATGTTTTTCTCTTATCTCTCTCTCTCTCTCTCTCTCTCTCTCTCTCTCTCTCTCACTCTCTATCTATCTATCTATCTCTACCTTTTCTTTTTTCTTCTCTTTTTCCGTTCATCTTATCATCTTGTTATAGCTCTTCCTATGCGGGCTGCCATGGCGGCACGATCTTTTTTAATACTTACTATCGATCTTTACTTTTTGTCCGAGAACCGTTGTAATTGTTATCCATTAATCGCGTGACACGGTGCGTTAGTCATAAACTAAGATACTCGAGAATTATTTTTTCATCCGACGAAAATTGCTGCATGCCCGACGAAATATATATTGCCGCGCGATTTCGCTCGCGATGAGCTATTAATTAATACAACAGCTAGAGTCGTTTTAGCTCGTTCAAAGTGGAAAATGGGACGCCGATCGATCGACTTCGTGTAGGGACCGATGTAGTTTTTTCACGTGTTAAAGAAAAAGATTATCTCGCGTCGAATGAAAAAAAGCGCTTAGAAAAGTGTTCGTTATAATCGACGAAAGTTTCATTTTCATTTCGTTCCCTTTATTTTTTTCAACTCGAATATCTTTTAGTTTCTTCGACTGATCGCGTCTTTAGATTCTTATTAATATTACGTCAGAGCCGAAAAGAAATATATCCTGTATTGTAAAAGAATTGTCGATTTCAAAAACATATCTCCCCTGTTACGTACCAAGGTGGAACTCTTATTTTTGGACGAGTCAGCGTCTCGCACGTGTTCGACCTCGCTTCTTCTTCTTCTTCTTCTTCTTTTTTCTCTGATTAACGTTCTTCACGCTCCTCCCGGTAACGATCTTCTCTTATACTTTCTTTCAAGTACGATCCACTTTCGAGGATCTGCCTTATGATGGTGCATAAATTCAACGAGAATTACGTTAAATTTCTTCTCTCTATTTTTGCTTTTGTAGACCTGATAGGTTCACGCGTCACACGACGCGTTCATCTTTCGATTGTTATCCGGCTATATTTTCTGGCATAGTAGCATCGAAGAATTGGCATCGCATAGAGATCAATTATTATTCGAACGATAAATGTACATAACATACGTCCGCTTTAAGTATTTTCTCTCTTCGCGCTTGATCGCGAACGCACATATCTCTCTTGTAGTGTGGAAGGATGTAGACGAAAGAAGAAGAGCGCGTTTGGGTAAACGCATATAGGAAAAAGAGTGAAAGAGAAATGGAAGGAAGGCTGCGAAGAAAGGACAAAGATGAACGGACAGGGGAGGAGAGCGACGAAGTGGTTGCAGGCAGGGGTGGATGCTGGCAGCGGCATTTATTGATCGCTCGGAGCAACCCTGGCAGCGAGCACACCTCTCTCTCTCTCTCTCTCTCTCTCTCTCTTTGGCATGGACCCCTTCGTACAGGCTCCTCTCTCATCTCCTACCGTCCCTCACCCCTCTATTCTCTTTCTCTCCGTTTCTCGGCGTGTAGCTTCCGTCGTAGTCTCGAAGCCTCTAGGCACTCTGGATTCGATCATAATAATTACTCGAGGCAACCCTCTTTTCTCTCTCGCGATCATTTCCTCTCGTCTCTTTATCGATGATGATTCGTCGTCTACATTCCCTAGTCATCTGCTCCGTCCATAAATTTGGACGTTGGAACACAAACAGGTTGTATTTCTCGGGTCTACTTCGAGGGCGTTAGATACGATCGTTAAACGGACGATCGTTAGCGAGGCTTAATCATAGATCGTTAATAAAATAAGAGAGAAAGATCGGCCGATATGTATGTATATCCGGACGATGTAGGTACATAAACTTTTTAAAGAGGTTTTGAAATACACGTTCCAGTCGTATCGCGAGTTCTCGGAGTGGCGGAAATTAGGCGAAAAAGACGGCACCTCGTAAAGCACGACACGTTTATCGGGCTCGAACGGATGGGATCATATCGCGGCCAGTGTTTCGGTCTTAATTACGTGGAGCACGCGAAATTCGAATCACCTCGAGGGCGGCGCTTATCCACGAACAGAAGCGAATCGGAAAAAGGAAAAGATCTTTATTTTTAGTCGTCGCGAGGGAAGAAGGAGAAAAGGAAAAGCTTACGGAAGCGAGGAAATACGTAGAATAGAAATGATAGAAGCACTGGGCGTGCATCCGGTGGCATACTCGCGGTATCAATCAAATATCAAAAGTTTTGTGAAAGAAATTTTTTCAGATCCTGCGACATTGAAGGATTCGTCGGAGGATCAATCGTTTACGTAGAGACCTTTCGAGGATATGAATTTTTGTTTTTTTTTTTTTTTTTATCTTACGAAAGAGAGCCAAATTCGACTATCTCGTTGACTCTCAAGTCCCCCTATAAGCGCGAGCGTATTATTTGGGAATAATCGCGAGCCTATCGTACTCGAACCTAAGATACTCGGTTCGACAGGGAGATACACGTCACGAGACAAGTGGGGGGAAAAAATCTAGGTCGACCCGGATTAAGGATCGAAGATTATTGGCGAGGAAGCGAAATATCGTAATAGGTGAAATCGATGGAAGGGAAAAAAGAAAAGCGAGTCTCGAGTACTTACCGACTAACCAACACCGTGACACGCGTCGTATTCGCGCGTATCGATCGAATGAATCCCTTCCAAACGGTCGTGGCCGAAGGGAGATCGACGATCGACTAGAAAAGGGAAGGAAAAGAAAAAGTGATGGATATATTTAAGGAGACTAATAAAAGAATAAACGTGGAACAAACGCAGGATACAGGTTGCCGGCGATGCCGTGGAGCTGGCTGGGTGCGGCAGCGCCATCGGCAGCCGCGGCTGCTGCGGTCGCCGCGGCCGCTGTTACACCATCCCCCGCGGCTGCTCCGCTCGTCCTTACACCGAGGGCGGCGGCGAGACGAAGGTACAGAACGCAACCCAGCACGATTTTCCCTTTTTCCGAATCCTCCTACTTAATTACTCTTACCTTATTATTACTCATTTCGTTTTAGCCGTGCGCGCCGCTTCGTCCTAGCGAAGTTTAAGCAAAAATCAATCCGTCCTTATGAAAAACGAGCACGGAGCCTTTTTTCCATTGACTTCTTTTTTTGTCCTTCTTCTCTTATCCTCTTGTTGCAATCTTTTCTGTCCATGTTAGAGCGCGAACGAAGCATCGAATTTTTCGATAATCCTTTCTAACGGAAGATTTACGAAATAAATTCTTCGGTATCATTTCCCTTTATCCTTTTCATTTCTTTTCTTCTTCGTCCTCGAGACGCTTCGAATTCGACCTTCTCGTTCGATCAAATAATCACATTACCATACGAATCCAAGTTATCGTTGCGTTTGTGTCACAGCTTGTCTCTCTCTCTCTCTCTCTCGTACATATATACATATATATATATACATATATATATATATATATATATATATATATATATATTACACTCTATGTGTGTGTGTGTGTGCGCGCGTGTGTATCTCTCTCTCTCTCTCTCTCTCTCTCTCTCTGTTATACCTCTGTTTATCTCACTCTCCCTTGGAATGTGCCTGCACTGTTTATGCATATATAACACCAAGCATTGCTCGTGATAGATCTAGTAGACAGTAGAGTGCCGAATATAGTATTAAGTATGTATATATTTACATACGTCGAATCGTTCAGCATATCGTGAGAGCGAACGTGTACGTGCATAACTCTGGACGACGAGAGACAACTTGCTCGGTAAAGTTTGTTGTTACCGATGACGTTCTTGGTGTTGTTTCTGTTTCGCGTTGATGTTGCTAGTGTTGCTGTTGTTGTTCATTACCGATATTCGTAAGTTCTTATCGTTTGATCGCGTACCATTAACATTTCAATGTAAACGGAACCCGAAAAAAATATCTCGAGCGAGATCGCGTTTTATTGCTGCGTACTTTTAGACTCGTTCCTCTCTCCCCCCACCCCCTCTCTCTCTCTCTCTCTCTCTCTCTCTCTCTCTCTCTCTCTCTCTCTCTACAGTCGTTGAATTTAACGAGGGTAGTCTTATTCGAGCTGGCTTATTTTGAATTCTTTGGTGAAAAAACGGGAAATAGATACTTCGATCAAAATCTTCCAACGTATTTCCGCAAAACGTGCTTCTTTTTGGACATCGTTATATTTCGTTATGTTCGAAAAAAAGATGTGTAAATTAACGATTGTCTCTTTCCGAGCGCGGATTAACGTCGGTGAATCTACGCCTCTTACTTTTCAAGCTTTCACTACTTTTAACGTCTACGAGTTCAACGCAAAGGATGCTGGCCAAAGGTAGGCAGAAAAGCATCCCCTCTGTGACCTATCTTTTGTTTCTCTCTTGTTATTATTTTTTTCTGTTGATTCGTCTTTAGAGAGAGAGAGAGAGAGAGAGAGAGAGAGAGAGGTGCTAGAAGAGGGAGAGAACGTTTGCATCGACGAAGAAATTCTCTTCTTTTTATTTCTCCCAAGATTTATTCTAGAATTGTTAAGAGTGACTCGGGTATTCCTTTGTATTTTCTCGTGCATTCCCAAATATGATTTATTTCGAATCGCTCGCGGTATATTGAATATCATACGTACGACAAAGTTGAAAAACTTTTGAAAATTGTATCTTTTCTCCTAACTCTCCTCATCCATCCACCCCCTCTCTCTCTCTCTCTCTCACACACACACACACACACACACACAGCCACTCTTTCTCTATATCCAAAAGAAACAAAAGCTCGTAAGACAGTCTGTGCGCTTCGTCTCGAGCGCGTTTGGCCACAGCAGCATCCAACCAGTATCCAAGCGGCCGACGATCGTAGATCGATGTATCCTGCGAAAGTTGACAAAATAAGAAGAATGAGGAGATGATAAGAAAGAAAGAAAGAAAGAAAGAAAGAAAGAAAGAAAGTAAGGAGGAAAGGTAAGAGAAAAAAATGTTGGGGCACGTACGCGTTGTTTCAGCGGCAGCATTAAGAGGAGTGGCCATTCAAAGGGGAAGAGTCGGCGCGGCAAGGGCAGCTTTTCCGAGCAGCGCGGCGGCGTTGGCGTTGGCCAGAAATCCAGGGCCGCTCGCAGCCGCGGCCGCCGCCACGGCCCTTCATCCCTTTGCGCCTGCGTAAGTACACATATTTTCGATTTCGTCGCTTCTGCTCTCTCTCTCTCTCTCTCATCCTTTGGTCCCATCTTTTCGTCCCATCTTTTCGCTCTCCCAGACATCTCCGAAATCGTATCGAATAAATTTGGGAAAAAGTTTCGAATATTATAGGCGATATATCGCGATTCCTTCAATGTCATCGCGATCGATAAAAGCTACTCGTGGACGCAGGCGAAAATATTTCGGGCAAGTGTGGGACTTTCTTCGTAAAGTCGGCCACGTTTTCCCGCCAGATTTTTCTTTCGAATTACATCGAATCGCGATGTTACAAAGGATCGACTATGACGGAGAAGGAGGAGGAGATATATCTCGATAGAGAGATCTTTTTCCTTCGGATCGTAAGATCCGCGTTGTTAGTAAACAAAGCTTTCTTTTCCAAGAGGAAGAAGGAGAAAAGAAGCGCTGACAAACGAGTCGAGTTGAAAAATAACTTCAAATTCGAGATACAATTCGTTTGTCGCAAAGAAAAAAAAAAAAAAAAAAAGAAAAGGAAAGGAAAAAAGAAACAAAGATAAAAAAAGAGAAGAAGCTTCGCTGCACGCTTGCCCGTTTGCTTTTGTGTATTCCATAGATGGATAGAGATATACGTATGGTGTGTGTAAATACATATACGTGAGAGAATATGATGTGTACGTTGCATCTGCACGAGCTCGACGCACCAACGAACTTACTAATCCTAATGCGTTACGCAAAGTACGAATAATTTTCTAGCGGCAGAGAACGGAGGAGAGAGCCCCTCTAGTTCATCTCCCTTTTTCTGCGAGCGCCGAAGACAATGGAAGCGCTCTGGGCCCGGTATATCGACTCCCCTCCTTTTCGACGACGTTTAAACTTTTTGCAACCTTTCATCCTCGTTATCCAATCGTTCGTTCGTCTTAATTTTTTTCCTAACGTTCGAATCGCACCTTTAATTCATAATTCACCCGAAGATCCCCTATGTAATAAGGGCGTTAAAAAAGAAGGAGCACCGACCGATGCTTCGTTCGACCTCCTACGAACGTTTCTATTCCCCTTTAACCTTTCTCCTTCGATCCTCGTGTCAGAAAAAAAAAAAAAAAAAAAAAAAAAAAAAAAAAAAAGAAAGATTTAATCGATCGATCTTCTGTTTTGATTTTTTTCAGCGTCTATTACGACCCCTTCCTAGCAGCACACGCGGCGACACAGGATCCAAACTACAGGCTACAGGTGAGATGCTCCAATCTATGACCTCTTAATTTTCCAACGCGAGATATATCCGTTTCCGGTGCACGGAGCGACGTCGGAGGAAAGAGAAAGAGAAGATCGCCGAGAAAATGGCAAAGAAATGGACGAGAGTTGTGACCGCGACATTCGATATTCCTTCGTCGAATCGAATTCGACGACCGCTTTTTTTTTTTTTTTTTTTTTTTTTTTTTTTCATGGAACCGCGCGTACTTTCGTTTTATCCGAAACAAGATAATGTCTAGCTTATTAGCGCGCGGGGCAGGGGGGGATGGCTTTGTGCATAAGCGATTTTTTCGGCGCGAACGTTTCGTGCATGCGCATTCGCGGCATCGAAAGAATAGAAACCTATGCGAAACGCTGTTCCATGCTTCTTTTCTTCTTCTTCTTCTTCTTCTTCTTCTTCTTCTTCTTCTTTCTTTCTTCTGTTTTTTCTCTTTCAAAGGAAAAAAAAAAGTAAAAGACGTAAGAACAATGTAATAACAAGAAGAAGAAGAAGAAGAAGAAGAAGAATAGTAAAGGAGATCGCGCGTGCACCGTGTCGGAGCGGAAAAATACCGCATGCGATATTCGGTTGAAAATGGTAGGAAAGTGTTAACTAAAGTCTATCGATTTTCGGACCCGTTTATGTAGTTGGAATGGCCGCAAGCTACAGCCGAAGTTAGTCGACACGTTTTCCGCAAGGCTTGCTACTCTACACGAAATGCAAAAGAGCACCGAATAACGATCTACGCGTCACGAATCATTCTCTCCTTCCCGCCGCTATTTTTATCGTCGTATCAGACATTTTCGTTTTTCCTATGCTCTCCGCATACATATTATACATACATAGTATAGAGTCTCTCTCTCTCTCTCTCTCTCTCTCTCTCTCACACACACACACACACACACACAAGTCTCGCATCGTCGCAACGGCGACATGCTCTATCTCGCTTTATTCTTTTCTTTCTTTTCTTTGTTTTTTCTCTCTCTCTCTTTTCAATTCTCTCGTTCGAATCTCAAGAAGAGCCTCTCTTTTTTCTTTTCTACGCGCTCTTTCTTTCTCTTCTCTCTTTCGTCGACCCTTTGTACAGGCCGGATAAAGATCATGCGCAAGGTAAAAAAGAGGGGGGATTCGCGTGGAGGACCGACCATAACGGGAGAGAGAGAGAGAGAGAGAGAGGGATATACGTCTCTCTTCCGTCTTCTCTATTTCTTTCTTTCTTTTCTTTGCTTTTTACGGTTTTTTCTTTCGCAAAAAGAAGAGGTAGAAAGTGCAAGAGAGAGAGAGAGAGAGAGGGAAGATATCTCTCGCAAATAGCGCGATATCGAAACTTCCTTTTTCAGGTTTGACGTTTGTGTTTCAGGCTAAAGCGCCCGCTCTGGAGGTAGGATTTCGGGTGGGTGATCCGCCGCCCATACAAACTTATTTCTCTATCTCTCGTTTGGTTTTTGCTCCTTCTTATTTTCTTCCCGTTTTTTCTTCGTTCTTTTTTCTTATTCTCGTTTTTAATTCCCAGCCCCGCAGTTCTTTTCTCGATCCATTGCAGTAGGTATATTGTGCTTTCTACTCTACCTCCTTTTATTCTCTTTCCGTCGTTTTTGCTTATCGCGAGGGATCCGCAAAGCGTGTTCGCCGATCGATCGTAGAATAGCGGTTGAGCTAACGATGCTTTTTTGGAATTTGAATGAACGTATGAAAAGCTGTCGAGCTTGTCGATGTAAGATACAATGTTGCGCATCTCGCGAGAATTCGTATAGTAGTCGCATATTATAGATACGCTTGGCAACGTTATTTCGTCGAACCATGAATCAACCGCGAAATAATTTTCCGTCCGAGAGAGAGCGAGCGAGCCGTGGGAGGGGGAGATCGAGAGGGGGTATACCGCTTTCGTTCGTTCTTTGGCACACGCGGCGATTCCCCCTCCCCCCATTTAAGAGACGTTTCAACCCTGAAAATGAGATTACCGATGAAGAACGCCTTTCATTCCTTCCCTATCATAGAACGTATTAACCATCGAATGTTCGAGCAAAGCACAATGCCTACCGTAGCCCTTATATCCCCCGTTAAATTCTTGGATCTTTATCCGTTGATAATAATATTAGAATCAAGGAGAGAAAATCTAACGAGATCGGCGGACGCTTCGCGACAAAGGAATCTTTCTTTTCCTTCTCTTCCCTGGTAAAATTTGATCGCTGGGCCGTACGTAAAAGTGTTGATTTTTAACGGGCCCTTTTCCCGCTTTTATTTTCCTCCATATCCGATATCACAGAACCATCTCGAGATATCTCTCGTTAGTTGCATCTCTATTGTTTCTCTCTGTACCAAGTTACAAAGTTACGTAATACGCACGTCGATTGAATAGAGGAGGATCCTTCTTACTCCGTTTAATAGCTCCGTATTTGTTACTTGTATCTCTGTTTCTTCCTTTTTTACGAACGTCGGTAGGAGGTGCGCTCTTCGGTGCATTCGTTGTTATAATCTCGCATCGTACAATGCATTTGACAAACTTGCCTATATTTATATGTAGGTATTGCATAAGCGACTACCCACCTATTGTCGTAGATTGCATCGAGTTTTTGCGTTCCCACGCACAACGGTCGGAAGATGTCGTAGAGGATTAGATAAATTCTTCCTGTCCAACGCGTTGGTAAATACACACTATACTTAGTCATGCTTTTTTAGTGGAACAAAGTAGATAAGTTTAAAAGAAAACTATACCTCGCAAAAATTCCTTCGAATTATCTTATCCATTTTCTTTTATTCTCTCGCACCTAGATATTCATCCCTGGCCTCATCGTGGGCTCTCTTTTCGAATCGGTCGACGAAACAACATGGTTATTTATCTGGAACGAAACTTATCCGGCGCCGTCCGAATTTTCTTTCGTCCCTGTTATCGCGACGAAAGTTTTCCCCCATCGCAAAAGCTCTCGTTTCGTCATTTCGTCTCGAGAAAGATCGTTTTTCTGTTTTTTTCTTTCTTTTTTTTTTTTTTTTCTTCTCTTTTCATCGCGACAATAGATCGAAATACCTCTCCGAACGGAAGCTTACTTAAACATCTCGTCTCCTTTTTATCTATAGTCTATTATGCGCTGTTGTATAGACTTTCGCTTTATCTTCTTATTTATTCGGAAAGACTTATTCGCGCGAATAAATTACACTTTTTTTTCTCTCTTCTTACTTTCTTTTCCTCTCTTATCTTTCTTCGCTCACTTATATTCGTTTATCCCTTTTGCAAAAATTTTACAAAATAAAAATTGGAAGACGAGAGTACGGCAATTCGAAAACGTTTCCAAGTTTTTAAATTTGCTAGCCAGATAGAAAGTCGTCGTAGCGAATATCCCATGTATCATAAAAACGTTAACGTAGTCGTTAACGTAGCTTTTCTGGCAGTGACACGCAGGCACCACAACCATTTTCCTCCCTTTTACGAGAGCGATCTCAACGGAACACCGTTAGACGTCGTTTGCTCGCAGGAGGTCCGTCATCGTCGGCGCGACGCGACGCGCGTTCTTCAAAGCGCTCGCTTGCGAGACAGACGGAGAGAGAAAGAGAGACGGAGAGACAGATAAATAGAGAGAGAGAGAGAGAGAGAGAGAGAGAGAGAGCGCTAAAGCTTCCATCGAAAGTACTCCTCTTGGCGAGATACGAGTTCGCGCATTGCCCTCCTGCATCTATTTTCAGGTACGGCTTGAATTGAATTCAGCCGAATTCAAGGAAGCTCCGAGGCTTTTAAAGCGTTGCATCGCTTTTTTCTTCCATGTCCCCCCCCCCCCCCCCCCGGAGGCGATATCATAACGAAATGAGATTTATAGGACAAATGTTTCCAATTATGATTTCTTTGCATCGTTAAGAAAATTATGTAGGAAAAACGTGTGAGCAAGATATCGTCGACGATGATTCGGAAGATCTTATGCACGAATCGTCGTCATCATCGTCATCAACGATGTTATATTTGTCGTTTTTGTGCCGTCATTCTTTTCCTTTTTTTCTCTTTATCTAGCTCTCTCTCTCTCTCTCTCTCTCTCTCTCTCCCCGCCCCCTCTCTCCCTCTCTCTGTTCGAATTCTTCGAGCTTGCTTTTGAGCGTTGCATGGCGGGTCATGATTATTGTTTCAGGCAGCTGCAGCGGCGGCCGCAGCATCGCCATTGCTAAAGACGCCGCTCTCGACGGCACAGCAAGCGACTTATGCAGCTGCAGCGACTTACACGGCGGTGGCTGCGCGCGCATACGGGGCAGCTGCAGCGGCAGCACAGCCGGTCGCAGGATATGCCGCAGTAGCGGGGTAAGTATCTCAGGCGCCACCTACGACACGAGCTCTCTCTCCTAAAACACCCATCCCACTTGTGTTCGTCTCGTTCCTCGAGACGTCTCTTTAATTATATTAGAGACGGCTTTTGCTTTCGTCCAAACGAAGAATATCTCTATATTTAAAAGACTTTTTTGTAAACGAGTCGATCGACTTGCAGAAAGAATCGTCACCGTGGGCGAGCTCTTAGAAGTCGCAGATTCGAGGAGATGCCCGAATGCCAGTCCTTCCTCCCTGGCGACGAAAATCCCATCGAAAATCCCAACGAAAATCCTGATGAAAAGTTGTAAACGAATCACTGCTTCGTTCGTATATCCCATTATTTTTTACTTTCCTCTTTTCTAAGTGTCTATTCTCATGTACCTAACTCCATCGTCGTATTTCCTCGACAACGAATGAGTCGCGCGCGCAGTGGTGCCTACGAGCGACGTCGATCTTAACGTCGATCATTATGATTTTACAGTTACGGACGCGAATACGCCGACCCTTATCTCGGACACGGCATCGGTCCGGTGGCAGGATACGGGGTAAGATGATCGGCATGAATATATACGAATATATGATGGCATGCATCGATCAATTATTATTTTTTTCTTTCTTTTAGGCAACGGTCTATAGAGGCGGATACAACAGATTTACGCCTTATTAAAGGAGAGTTTGGAGAGAGGGGATCGGCAAGGAACGCGACGACCAAAAATCGACAATGACGATCGTCGTCGTCGCGTCGTCGTCGTCGTCGTCGTCGTCGTTGTCGCTGTCGTCGGTAAAGCCGCGAAACAAGAAGCAGCGGTACACGTTCGCGCACACGCATATTATACACGAGAGTACACCGACGCGCATAGAGGCGCACACATCCAACGTTACACGCAAAGCACATCGACGAGAAAGAAGCGACGCCTGGACCCTTTAAAGTAAGCCTGCCAACGTTCGAGAGCAGCTCCTACCCACCACCGCCATCATCAGTGAACAGAAAACGTCGTCGATCGCGCGTACAAAATCATCCCACGCTCTTTTTCTTCACGAACATTTGCGTTTCTAAGATCGAAAGGACTAAGAGAGAGAGCGCGCCTATCGCTTCTCTCCTTTTTTCCATCCCTCCCCCCCCCCCCGTTTCTAGCCAGTTATTTATTTATCAATAGCAGTCTCGACGATAGGAGAAAAAGGACTCACACACACAATTGCCGGAAATAATAGTATCTAGAAAGAGAAGCATCTATATCACCTTGAAAACCGATTCGCGTCCTTTTATAGAGCGCTGGACGATGAACACAGCCGGACGTTGCACAGGGTCTCAACAGGGTCTAGTCAGACACTCTCTCTCTTACCGGTTCCTAATCGAAGCACCACCGATTTTAAAACGTCGCAAATATAGAGATCACCCTAGATCCGCGATTCGCTAGAAAGACAAATTAATACTTGAAAGCGTACTCAATACTCTCTGGCAAGGCGAACCGAAGGGATCGGCACGTATATCCGATCTATATATTTCCTTCGAAATATATATTGTTTGTTCGCCTTTCCATTTTCCTTATCTTTTTCTTTTTTTTTTCATTTTTTTTTTTCCCCCTTTTTCCTCTCATTACATCTCTCAGCATCGTATTCTACAAACGCTAGAATTTACGTCGAAAAACCAAATCAAAACGTATGCGAATCACACCGCACGAGCGCACGAAACGTTTACGTTTAGTTTCATTGGGCGGGCGCCAACTCGCTCGCTACTTTTATTATTGCTATAAATATTATTATAATTTTATTATTATTATTATTTTATCATTATCATTATTGTTATTATTATTATTATTATTGACATTAGACCGCGCGAAAGATCTCTCTCATACGAGGAGATATGAGAATGCAAATGAAAGACGACGATGGTCAAGATCTGTTTTCTTTTTTTCTTTTTTTTCTTTTTATCCTCCAAGAGAGAGCGTGCGCGCGTCCGCGTCGCTGACTAGGTTTTAACATTCGAAGAAATGCGACCGTAGTAACGGATGTCGCGTCGACGATCGTACGTCTATTGTCCAAAGATCGGTCTTTCGAACACGATCGGGAAAACTCGGGAAGAGGGAAGATATCGATTCTGAGGAATTTGCGTCTCGCGTACTTCGCGAATGATCATAAAAGGAAAAGGACGCTTTTATCCTTTGTGTATATTTTTGATAGGTCGTTCTTTGTTTTAATACACGATTGCTCGATACACACACACACACACACATCGTCGTCGTAGCCGCGCGCCGTCTATCCTCCTCGTGTAACAGATAACACAGTTCGCGCACACACACGGCATAATTCTTTATGAATTTTTGTAGTAACACTTTTGTATTATACTTGCTATTATTATTTTTACGGATTTAATCAGACCGGCCGTATCGCGACAAGTGAGAACGAGCTTTTAATTAAAAAGAATCGTCGCGGACGTTTTTTTATATTCGATTCGATAATAGAATAATCGATATCTTAATGGGATTTAGCGAGGACATTATTTTCTTTCTCTGAATGTATCACGAGTTTGTCTCTCGAGTGCACGCGTCTAACGACCTATTTGAATTGTCGTCAATGTTCGTTAATCCTTTGCTCGCTTTCTCCCGATCGTAGTCGAGGATCGACGATATATCACGAAAGAGGAAAAACAAAGACAAAGTTACGCTTACGATGGATTTAACAAGAAATGGAAATTGAACGCACATTGAGACGAGTGAGAGTGATGTATCACCATACGCCCTTACCTTTTAAGTTATAATTAGCGCGCGAGGATTTATCTAATATTATACGTAAGAGAATAACGAGAGAGAGAGAGAGAGAGAGAGAGAGAGAGAGAGAGAGAGGCGGACGTCGTAGGGAAAAAAAAGGAAAAAGAAAGTAGAGGAACGGAGAGAAAGAGGACGGCGGCGAGCCGATGGATAGACATTGCGAGGGGGAATACGAAGTAGCCAAATATGACGAAAGATTTATCTTTAACTATCCAACGGCTAGGAATAGTCTTCTGACCGTTATTTTACGTTTTAGTTTTAAAATTTTCTTAGAACATTAGAATAAGGCTAACGACGCATAGCTCTCTCTATACCTTTCGAGAATGGACAGAACAAGATGGTAGTCTTTCTTTGCGTGTGCGTGGGTGCCAGTTATATAAATGTGTAAATAGAGAACGATCGATCGTCGAGCACAAAATAAGCCGAAGAACGTAGCCGAAGAAGACTCAAGATATACTCATAATTTTCTCGTAAACGTTAAGATTGACGAGTCGGTAGATCGTAATGAAATTCAACACAAATATATATATATACTATATATATATACATATATATGTACATATGTATATATACATATATATACATATATATATTCATATACATATGTATGTACACCACACACACACACACACACACACACACACACACACACACATGAAATTAAAACGTGTGAGAGGTAAAATCTTAGCTGCTACGCGATTACGGTTACGATTAGGATTAGAATTACGATTACGATTACGATTACAATAACGGTAAACTTTATTCTACCAAGGGAATAGCTCGAGAGGATGGTGGTTATTATCAAAGTCGATAATCGATTTTTCCTTCTTTCGAGGAAGATGAAAAAGAAGGATCGAAGAGAGCCATTATAGTATTTAGCCGATGATAGACGAAAATTGATCGATCACATTTGGAAATTTTGCAAATTTCAAAGACCGCGTCTCGAACGAACGAACGAACGAATCTGCTTTGGGAGTTAATTCTGTGTAATGTGAACTGTGACTAAAATTTATACTTACTCGTAATCGATATCTTTATCGGGGTAGGCTATTATTATTAAATAGTTGATAGTGATTAAGTCAAGCTCAAATTAGGAAAAGCGCGTCACGAGTGCACAACCAAATCTTTCGTTCTTCTCTTTCTTTTCCTTTGGGCCTTTTCTCCTCTTCTTCTTTATCTCTTTTTCTCTTTTCTTTTCGCTTTTTTTCTTCTCTTCTTTTTTTCCCTTTCTCTCTCTCTCTCTCTCTCTCTCTTTTGTTTTTCTCTTTTTTTTTCTCGTTTTTTCGACATACGATCGTATCGCGTCCCTTCTTTCTCCTCCTTCTTCCTTACCACTTTTAGCTTTATAAGCGATAGAAACGCGTAAAGACAATTTTAAATTCCATCGTCCTTTCGTTTATATCCCGAATCGTTTAGACCATCGATCTAAAACATTAGCGAACGGGAGGAAGGGAAGAAAAAGAATTCTAATAAGAAAAATAAAGAAGAACCTGAACGAATCAATTTCATTTCTATTAATTTCATTGTTTTTCGCGGCGGGTCCTACCAAATCAATTGTATCGGGGAAAAAAAGGAGAAGAAAAGAAAAGGAGGGGGAGGAGGAAGGAAAGAAAGAAAGAAAGAAAAACAAAGAGATAAGCGAGCAATGTATAAAGTTATTCAATGATACGCACCGTATGTTATACGTATAAATACTTACAACTAGCGATATAAAACATTAATTACCATTAAAGGGAATTTTTAAATGAATTTAGATGAATACATGACGTAATGACACATCTAACGAGCAACATATCCTAGCGTATTAGGCAGGGCGCGTTAACCGAGATCTCTCTGTGCTTTTTACCGTCTTAGTCCTACGAGAGAGTCGACGTTGCGCTAAACGGCAAAAAAGAAGGCAAAGTATGATGAACGCCCATACAAACTCATTCACACGTAATACTCGAAAGGAGTTGAAGTCGTATTCTCGAAAGGGAAACAACAACTTGCGATAAGAGGAAAAAAGCAAAAGTTGTATATACACACATAAAAATAGATAGCGTAAACGCAACGATATAAAATGAAAGAAACGTGGGCCGAGCGACAGGGAAAATTTCAATGCTCTTCTAATGAATGATCTTGGCAAAATGATTGTGCCCGTTTTCGAGTAAAAGAAAAATATGTAATACGAGAAAGAGGAATGTTCCATGACATTAAGGCGTTACAATGATTATTATCTATATTTAGGTCAAAGATTTGCGTGCGTGCGTGCATGAATGTAAAAAGTTTATCGTGTTTGCGCTGAGTGTTTGAGAGAGAGAGAGAGAGAGAGAGAGAGAGAGAGAGTGTGTATGTAACAACGCGTATGAGTGAAATGAGAGAAAACGCATCTCGCGTACCTCCTCGAAACAACAACACTTTTTTTTTCTCGTCTTTTAAAACGTAGCACGAAGATGGCAAGCTAACGCCGGCCCGCGCGCCGCTGTTCGAGATATCGTAAATTATAAATGAATGAATTCAAATAATTATATTCTTAATTATTAATAATGTTATTATTAATTAAATTGTAATGTGAAAGTAAAGAGGAAAGATGACAAAAGGGAATATGGTACAGGAATAATCAGCGAGACACGAATAAAGCACGAGCGGAATGACTTGGACGGGCGATATCTGTAAATTTTCGTTTTTCTCTCTCAGCGCGCAAATCAATATAGACACATTTATATATATATATATATATATATATGTATATATATATATATATGTATATGTATATGTATATATGTATATATGTATATGTATATTCTACTGGATGTGATTCGCGAACGGATACGACGCACTAAACGCTTCGTCTTCGTTCGCGCAAATTCACAAAAGACATTTTGCAGATTCGCAGCGCGACTCGTTTCGTTTCGTTTCCTTTCTTAGGCGCTAAAGCGCGAACGATACGTTGAGAATGATAAAAAAGAAAAAAGATACATTATATACATACACACATATGTATATATATATATATATATATATATATATATATACATATATGCGTATACATATACATATACATACACGACATAGAGAAGAGAGAGAGAGAGAGAGAGAAATGTGAAAAAATTGCAAGCGAACAGGAAATACAATCATCTCGAACTTTAGTTGCAAAATATTGATAGGGATAAAAGATGTCGTTTGTGACACCTTTATCATTGTCTGATTTGATGATATTTTCTAAGTCTGGACCAGTTGTTAGGTTCTTATTACTCCCATAGCGACTTCTTATGGCGTATTTTCTCTGTATATTGTCAATGTTTATTATTAAATATTTTTCAAATAAAAAATAATCCTCTTCTACCACTTGTCCATCGACGCAGAAACGACGAACGGAGATTCGTTTCGTCGTTTATCGAATATATATCCACTCAAATATTTTCGCAAGGATACAAAATAGGATAAGATAGGAGAGAATAGATGCATATGTAAAATGAAAAATAAGTAATTAATTGATTTCGGACTTTCTCCGAGGAACTTTATACTGTTGCGTATATTTATGTACGAGATTATTGCAAGTATTACATATACAGATGACATTGTAAACATTGTACTCGCATGTGTATACGCGAACCGATAATCGTCGATAGCGCATCATCAGGGTCGAGGCTGGCCGGGTGGCCAGGCAGCCGACCGTATCGACGTTGCCAGAGACGCCGCGAAAAACTCCCTCTTCTCTTTCTGTATTTTCACCTTAGTAGCTTCGTGACCGGGCCGTCGATAGCACACGCTGCCTCTCGACCACACGTCTTCTTCCGTCGACCATAGCCATTTTCTTCTTTTTTATTTTTTTGCTCCTTTTCTCTCTCTCTCTCTCTCTCTCTCTCTCTCTCTCTCTCTCTCTCTGTCTTGTCTTTCTGCCCTCGTTTTTGAAAATATCCGAATAATCGAAGCTCTCTGGTCATAGACATAGCTGCCTACCTACGTGAGCTACCTCGCGAGATCCGAGGCATAATCCGCAAGAACAACGAACTGTTTTTCGAATTGAATCACATAGAAGGAAGGCCGAGGCGATAAAGGCGACGCGTGCGCGCGCGCGCGCACGCCTGCGATGTTGATGCGCATTCCTCCAATTATTAGTCCAATTCCGATCGCGTTAGTCATTCGTTTTCCCATTAAAAGCTACGAAATCAACGAAATCGTTACTCTTTTGTCCGGAATATTTGGTTAAGGAAAAATAACGAAGTAAACGGAGAAAAGTATCGAGCATGAAGATATTCGGAGAATCTTCGAGGAGGACTACAAAGTGACGATTACGATCGGAAAAAGTGAGTATTTTCTTCCGATCGAGGATCTTATCGCGAGCGACGCTACTGAGCGAGAAGAAAAAATCGAAGATCGACGAGAGAGAGAGAGAGAGAGAGAGAGAGCAAAGAGGGGATAAAAAAGAATCGTTTGCTTTCTCAATTAATTCGCTTCTGGATCGATCATATTACGATCGATCGATCCAGGTTCCTGCAATTTTTACATAACGCAACGATATTTTGATTCGTTCCGATGTTGATTTTAAAATAAGGGCCGTCTTTGATTCGGGGGCCTTGCGATTCGAAAATATTTAAACGACGTTGCGCGCGCGCGCGCGCGCGCGCCAGATTATTAAAATAAAAAGCACCGATTGCGAGTGTTTGCTTAAGTGTCACCAGAACGAGGTCATTTAATTACTCGGAAAGAGACACGCAGAGGGAAAGATAAGTAGATGTGTACGTTTAAACGCGACGAAACGAGTAAAAATGGTCCAACCGATTCGTACGAAATTATTGAAATTCAATTATTCAATTCGAAATGTCCGCTCCCTCGCGTTCACGGAACTATTATGGGCTGAGGGAGAACGGTAAAAAAAGAAAAAGAAGGAAAGAAAAGTAAAGAAAAAACAAAATGAAATAAAATAAAACGTGTGCGCAAAGCACAGAAAAGTAATTTGTAATAGAACTCGTTAATGGAAAAGAGAGAATAGACTCGTTAGATAAGATTCTCTGATAGGCGCGCGTACATACCTACCTGTTGACACTGCGTCTTCTCGTTATCGGTTAGATAAGATTTTTGTGTCTTTGTCGAACTTGGTACATCAGTAGAACACACGAATTCGAGCGGTACAGCGGGAGAAGAACGAGCGAAAAAAAGGGTCATATAAAAGGGAGAAGGGGAATCAATTTTCCTTTGATACTTTTCGTTCGTTGATCTCTCTCTCTCTCTCTCTCTCTCTCTCTCTCTCTCTCTCCCTCTCGCTCGCTCCCTCTTTTAATTTCCTCGGGAAGATCCCCGTTCTCGAAGCGTAACGCGACGTGTAACTTTGCTCGCGCTAAGCTTCAAGCTGATGGATGTTGTCCGAAGGAAAAATATTAGTAACCGTGTCGATGATGACGAATTATTCGTTTCTCGATAAATCCTTATCCAAAGAGAGCCCCGATAGTCGTCGGATAGGAATACATCAAAAAGCGATAAGGGAGCGTAAAGGAGCGAACGAGCGAAAAGCAAAACGAGGAAGAAAGTCGAAGGAAGGATCCGACCGACCGTTAGATCGTTCGATCGGTCGTTTCCATTTTTCTCGCATTTCTTTTCTTTCGCTGTTAAAAATGACGCCATCGGGATCGTTGTGCAACAGAAAGACATTGCGAAATATCGCTCCGTCGTTTTTCCGCGCTTCGAAACGAAAACGTGTCTTCCGTGTTATGTAAAAAAAGAAAAAAAAAAAAAAAAGAAAAAGAAAAATAAAAGGAAAAAGAAGAAAAAGAAAAATATAAAGATCTGCCGCAGGCCATTGTGTCGCGATCGGTTGCAACGCGCGGCAAAAATCGTATTGTTTCTCTCTCTCTCTCTCTCTCTCTCTCTCTCTCTCCCTCTCTCTCCCTCTCCCTCTCCCTCTCCCTCTCCCTCCCACCCTTCGTTTTATTCTTTCGACGGAGAGACGATCGAAAGAGAACAAACATTGAGGCTCTCCGACTCAAAGATCGAAGCTTCCGAGGCAAAAGGAAGATGTTTTTGCGACGACGAATAAAGAGCGCAGCTTATCGCGATAAATTCTGAAAATCGTCGCGTCACCGCGCTAATTTTCCGTAGCGCGGCGCTCCGCGGCTAAATAATTTTCCTCGTAAAGAACTAGCGAAGCGACGAATAATTCATAGCCGTTCTCGTCGTATTCGAACGAATTTTTGGTTGCAATTAATACGTGGCATAATCAGTAGATATCGCGATACGATCAGCATTTCGGCATGACCGTGCGGCTTTCACGCTTAATCAAATATCGTTATCGTCGTCCGATATAATAAGCTCGGTGCTGCCGACCTTGCTTGCCTCGTTTTACTTTTACGTTACAGCTCGTTGCGTTTCGATCGTGTCGCACGAAGAAAGGCGAAGAAATTCAAAGGAGAGAAGAAAAAAGAGAAAGGGGGATATGTAAAGGGTTACCACTTTTGTCGATTGGGTACATTTCCAATGTAGGGAAACATCGATGTAATTGGCCATTAATCGTTACTATGAAAGATGTGCCTACGCGATGTGCCCTGCATAATTCCTTGCAGAGAATGCGCGCGACATTGCGGTACCGCGATAAATTCCATTTACGGGTAATTAAGTTTATCTCTAGTGGTAATAAATAATAAATAGCGCAAGCTTCGCGAAAAGGCAAGGACGGAAAAAAGAGATATATAAATATCTCTATATATAAAAGAGAAATAAGAGAGGCGCGTGACTTTGGTTAAGCGTTCGGTTTCTCTAACATGTGCAAAACTATTTAACTATCGCCGAAGAGAAAGACAAGAGTTACTTTTCTCTCTCTCTCTCTCTCTCTCTCTCTTTTCTAGGCGTGTAATACAAGCGTGTACCTACCGATTAGATATCCGAGCCGATCGAGTGTATCTCGAGAACGACAAATGATACACAAAGCGTTATTAACTCGGCAAAAGGGTTACGTCAGGGTTTAGGTAATTTTTATAAAAAGAATCTCGTTATATAGGGATGATGGCTTCGAAAGGCCAAGTGTCAAGGTCGAGAAAGAAATAGTCTCGTATCAGGCGAGAAGGCGTTAATACGTTAAAACGACGAATCTTTATACGACCGGGTACTAAACGTCGTTAGCATAATCATGTGATCGTTCGAGGCGATCGCACGTGCCGTGCGATCGTCTCGAACAACGAAATAGCAAGAAAAATTTCATAGCCCTTCGTTGGAGCTAGCTCGATCGTTCCTGCTTCTCTCTCGTCGTCCTCCTCCTCCTCCTCCTCCTCCGACTCCTCCTCGAGCACCGCGAGCGAACGCGAACGTAGCTAAAGTGTGCTAACGAAGAATAGATAAAGGAATATGAGCTCGATGGGTTTCAGTCGGTCGCTGACAAGCGGACTATCGCGGTCGGTTCTAGATCGCGCCTGAGGAATAAAGGAAAAACGAATACTCGTGATTTCAGGGCTGAAGAGATTTTTTTGTTCGAGAAATGTGTTGGATGAGAAAAACATGATGAGGTTCTCGTGCTTTCCAAGAGCGAGTATTCTCAGTCAGCGTGGCAGCATCAACTTTACGCACAAACACGAGCACGATGGCGGAACGAGCGTATCGAGCGTCGTCGTGGTGAGTAATTAATCCCCAATCCGAGATACGTACGTACGTACGTACGTACGCCTACGCGTACGTAGAAGCAAAGAAATTATCGGCCGTCTAGCCAAGGATTAAAAGTACCTTGACCACGAGCACGGTGTCTTATCGTTACGCATCTAATTTTTCTATTTGTCCGGCAATGCGCTAGAATGGAAGCACGAGGAGTCCCATCGCTACCAGTTACAAGCAATCGGGCGAGCCGGATCTGACTTATGGCGTCGTAAGTAGAAGGCACCTCCTTTTTTCTTTTTTCTCTTTTTTTCTTTTTTTTTTTTTTTTTTTTTTTTTTTTTTTTTTTTTTTTTTATCACGTTTCGTCACGTAGTCCTTGATACGTCCCTCCGACAGATACGTCCGCTTCCAAATGCCATCTCGTCTAATGGATCGGTTTGCTCGGCGGCATCGACGAGTAAAAGTCGAGCAAGCGAACCTTCCCGGGTGCAGAGTCATCGGGAGAATTTGGAGATTCGCGAGGAGAGATCCGAGCAGGATGACGGCTACGAGGAGGTAAAACCAGCTAATCCCCGTGGCGGCGTGATCGGGAGGACTCCTACGCCGCCTACCTCGGCGGCGCCTATACCTACTTACGAAAAGGACGCCAGGTATCCTCTCCCTTCCAACTTGTTATTGTTCTTAATTATTCCTACGGGATGGTATTTATTTATATTGGGATCTCTTTGAAATAGGAGCGCGAGACAGATAAAGCGCGCCATTTTGGAGAACGAGTTTCTTGGTAATCTCGAGAACAGTCAGGTAGAGTCTCTCGTCTCGGCTATGTATCCGAAACAGTTCCCACCCAATACGATGGTTATTCGCGAAGGAGATATAGGTGGGATAGTGTCATTGATATTCCTCAACTTCGGCTTTTTTTTTTTTTTTTTTCTTATTTTTTTCTTTCTCTTTTCCCTCTTCAGGATCTCATTTGTACGTGTCGGCGGAAGGGGAGTTCGACATATACCAAGGTAGCAAGTTCCAACGAACCTTTGGCCCTGGCGTCGCATTCGGAGAAATAGCCTTGCTTTACAATACGAAGAGACTTCGTTCGATCGGAGGTAAAGCCGGCGACTTAAGCCCATTGTGATGTACGTTACGTCGCGATTATACGTGAGAATTAACGATTACGTGGCGCGCCATCGTTGTTGTTGTTGTTGTTGTTGTTGTTGTTATTATTATATTATACTTCTCGCAAAGCTTTGTTATCGTTACGTTATTCGGCGTTGAACGAGCCGTACAGCGTACGTTTACGTTTCTCTTTCGTTTGCGAGCAGTTAAGAAGTCCGGTAAGGTATGGGTACTGGACAGATCGGTCTTTCTAATGGTGATGATGAGGAGCGCCCAAGATCGGCTAGAGGGCAACATCCGTTTCCTACAGCGAGTCTCCGTTCTTCAAAAGCTTCCAGAACCGAAGGATCAGATACTTTCAAAGATCTCAGATCTCATAAGAGTGGTAACGTCTTTTTACTTGGCAATAACGATAGCTCGCGATATCTCTATCGAAGGGCTTGCTCTTAGGAATTCTTCCCGGCTGGCGCAAAAATCCTTCGGCAGGGTGAAAAGGGCGACAAGTTCTTTATAATTAGCGGCGGAAACGTAAGAATAACAAAGGACACCGAGTACGGCGACGAGGAGGAGCTTGTGGTACTCGGCAAAGGACAATACTTTGGGGAGAAGGCTCTTTACGACGATGAGGGAGAGCACCGTCGGCACGCGAACGCGATCGCCCTTGCACCTGGCGTCGAGTGCCTTACCCTCGACGGATCGTTAGTATCTTCCCATTGACGGATAGTATCATCATCTTCGATCGTCCTCTTGTAATCTCTCCCCGAATCTTATACCTTACTCGAACAGATCCTTCCTCGATTATCTGGGCAGCCTCGAGGAGATTCGCAACAAGGATTGGCTCGACGAGTACGAGAAGCAAAAGTGCTCGCTGACGCCGAAAAAGTGGACGAACGAGTATTCGAATTTGACATTGTTCGATCTCGAAACGAGAGGGACGCTCGGCGTTGGCGGCTTCGGACGCGTCGAATTGGTAACGTTAAAGTCCGATCCCGACAAAAGTTTTGCCCTGAAGAAGCTCAAGAAAAAGGTTATGGTCGATCAGCAACAACAAGAGCACGTTCTCAACGAGAAGCACATTATGCAGGCCTGCGACTCGCCATTCATATGCAAGTACGTCATCGGCGCTTAACACCTAACGCTTCGAATCGATCCATCTATCTTTTTTCCTTCGTTCGTCCGTTAGACTTTATCAAACGTACAAGGACTCCAAGTACGTCTATTTCCTTATGGAAATCTGTCTGGGTGGTGACGTATGGACTACTCTACAAAAGAGACGATTGTTCGACGACTCCACGGCACAGTTCATGGTAGGTTGCGTCGTCGAGGCTCTAGATCATCTTCACTCCTTGAACATCGTTTATCGTGATCTCAAGCCGGAAAATCTGATGCTCGACTCTCGTGGCTATCTCAAACTGGTAAATGGACTTAAAATGCCAATTTAGCGCGCGCCCATTTACTTTTTTATCGATATTTATATCCTATTCCTCGCAGGTTGATTTTGGATTCAGCAAAAAGATTGGTCCTGCCAAGACGTGGACCTTTGCAGGTACGCCCGAGTACGTTGCTCCGGAAATAATATTGAACAAGGGACACGACAGGTATAATTCTCTCTCTCTCTCTCTCTCTCTCTCTCTCTCTCTCTTTCTCTCTCGTTGGCCGAGCTTAACGAAGGAAATAACGTTGTTCAAAGGGCGGTGGATTATTGGGCACTCGGCATCCTGACGCATGAGCTTCTCGTTGGCAAACCACCGTTCCGTGCGGCCGATCACATGACGACGTACAACAAGATTCTCAAGGGGATCGAGGTCGTCGGTATACCGAGCATCATTAACAAACATGCCAATCAATTTATTAAGAAGCTTCTACGGCATTCCGCTTCCGAGAGATTGGGCTATCAAAGAAACGGCATACAGGATATACGCGATCACAAGTAAGCGATATAACGACCGCATTCGACCGATATTCATTCTCGTCGTTTTATTTCAGATGGTTCTCCGGATTTAATTGGCAAGCTCTTCAGCGATTAGCCTTACCTGCTCCTATAGTGCCGACGGTAAATCTTTCTCCTTTTCCGTTAATTTTTCTTACGACATTACGCCTTTCATTTAGCATTATTTTCATTCTTTTCTATATTGTTAGGTGCGAAACCGCATCGACACGCGAAACTTCGAAAGGTATCCTCCAGAGCGAGATATTCCGCCAGACGAATTTTCAGGTTGGGACAAGGACTTTTGATCGGAAGGAAGAATATATATGTCTTTCGCCTCGATCGTTGGAAGAGACTCTTTTGTATTGTAATGGCGCGCGTTCCTCGATAAGAGATATTAATCTAAGACGATAAAATTATAAATGACACACGATGTAAACGCATTCTTTTTGGGGAAGAAGGCGTAGAGAGAGAGAGAGAGAGAGAGAGAGAGAGAAAAATCCTAGATAAGCGATAAGGATTATCTTGATTACGATATCCGTTCTATTGGCTTTTCCACAATAGAACGCTTGAAATATTTATATATATATATATATATAATTGAAAGGCTTTCCTCAAACAATCGTACTACACTTTTCAAATGATTCTTCTCCGTTGACACGCATAAGGCGTAAATATAAAATTAACAGTGAACAATTAGAGATATTCTAACGTTACTTTTGAGAACGATATTCTCCGTTTGAATAAAATATAATGTCGAGATTTTTCAATGACTACGTCATCTGTAGATGTCCATGGGAATATTAACGTTTTTCAATAAAGAATTTCATTAATATATTCGTGCGTTTTCGTAAAACCAATTCCTACGGTAAGAAAGTAGATAGTACAAGTAGTTGGTATTTTTATTGGCAGCATCGTTCAAAGTTCTTGCGTTGTCGTAGTCGACAACATAATTGTTATCGGACTCTTTATCGCCGCGGAAACAAAGAGCTTTTTTCCCAATCAAATAATATGTCAACGAATTAAACGCGTTGAAAGAACAAACGCGTATGGTTTATCTGTCTTTAGTTTTTTTTCAATGAAACAGTCCAACCGAGAGCGTTATCCTCGATTGATAAGATCTATGCGCAGGGACACTAACGGAATCGATCAGTCGAGTCTGATATCTCCCTGAGATACCGCGATCGAAATACTAAAGGTAATTTTGATCGAGGACAACTTTTGACCTCGGAAATCCTCCCATCGTCCTTCGTCTAAATATTTCGTAGCGCGCACGCGCGTACACGCGCTCCCGCTACGATTTTGCAACGTAGACGCAACGTTTTTCTCCTTTTACTTTTACCTTTTACTTCCTTCTGATTTTCCTTTATGGTTTTTCTTAGAAGTTTATAATAAAGGATAATAAAGGAAGGTGGACGAGTTTCTCTGGGAAATTAATTTTTAATCGTTCGAAAGAAGAAAGAAGAAAGAAGAAAGACCGACCGGTCAAATTGGTTCTCATAGTCAACCAACGAGAAGTTTCTGACGAGAGTCGATTTCTAAAGGGTCTTCAAGGATGCCTTTGAAGAACTTCCGAAGTGGTTTTGCGGCGAAACTATTAAAAGATAAACAGCCGAGCAAGATGGCAAGCGGTCAGGATGGCACCAACGAGGATTGCTACAGGGAGACGACCAACGTGCGAAAACATGCCGTTGTCGGTGAGCTCGAAGAAATGAAAACGGCGATATCGACCTACGAGAAAAATTCACGGTAACTTTTCTTTTTCCTTTTCTATTTATCGACCGATCTCGTCGGATATGTCTCATCGTATACGAGTACTCCAACTTTTTCTTCCTGCCTTCTTCTTCCTTCTTCTTTTTTCTTTCGTTGTTTCCTACGCAGTTCGAGGGAGCTGATAAAGCGCGCAATTTCGGAAAATAAATTTCTCGGGAATCTAAAGAAGGCCGAAATCGAGCAGCTCACGTCCGCGATGCAACCGCAAGAGGTCTTAGCTAATACGAGGCTGATTCAAGAAGGCGAAACAGGTGAGATCGTCGCGAGGAGATGACGGAGAGATGAGACGTCACGTCAATACGAATCAAAATGAATTTTCAGGGTCGCACCTGTATGTATCGGAAAGTGGCAATTTTGAGATATACGTGGGAAAAACGTATTACGGAAGATTCGGAGTCGGAGTCGCCTTCGGCGAACTCGCCTTGCTCTACAATATGAGAAGATTGTGCTCTATAGATGGTACCCGTTCATTCCTTTTATCGTCGATTAATTAATTGCACCGTTAATTAGCTCGTTTACACCTTATATATCGTTCGTCATAATGTTTATCCAGTACAAACGAACGGGAAAGTATGGGTACTCGATAGAAAGAGCTTTCACGCTATAATGTCGGCGTCCATGAGGGAATCCACGGAATACAATATCCAAATGCTTCGGCAGATCGAGATTCTGAAGGAGCTGCCGGAGGAAGTGCTTTCAAAGATGTCCGATCTGATAATAGTTGTAAGTCGACGGTTCGAAAACTCATTAAAAATAACGATCATTAACTTTTCATTTTTTTCGATTATCACGACGTCTATTCGCAGGAATTCTTTCGAGGCAATACCCATATTTTTTCCGAAGGCGACCCAGGCGACAAGTTTTACATAGTTAACGGCGGCAACGTAAAGATCACCAAGAAGAAATCGTACGGGGCCGACGACGAGCTTATCATCCTCGAGAAGGGTGATTATTTTGGGGAGAAGGCGCTTTACGGGGACAAATGTCATAGACAGGCAAACGCGATAGCCCTGCCGCCTGGCGCCGAATGTTACACCATCGATAGGCAGTAAGTTCGAATCGAAAGTTATAACGTCGCTACGCAGGATTTTCTAGTTGCGTACGGATTTATGAAGGAGCAGACAATTTTAGATCGTTCATCGATTATCTCGGCGGATTAGAATCGATCAAGAACAAGATATGGGAGATAAAGAGAAGGCCGACCGTTAACGACAATTGGAAGGAGGAATTTCAGAATTTGTCCCTGGCCGATATGGAAGTCGAGGGTACGATCGGTAAAGGTGGTTACGGTAGGGTAGAATTGGTGACCATCGCGTCATTGCCTTGTATTAGTTTTGCTAGGAAGAAAGTTAGGAAGAACATGATCACGAGAATGAAGTTGCAAAAGTTGATCTACAATGAAAAGTACAGCCTGATGGCTTGCAATTCTCCTTTTATCTGCAGGTACCTTATTAATATCAATAATTAATTAAAAGTCCCTAAATTGGACGATATATTTATATGTTCTTTTATTTTCTCCCCTAAAATATGCAATATATATATATATATATATATATATATATTATAAGGAGAGAAAACTGTTGATCGTCCATTTTTGCAGATTATTACGAACGTTCAAAGACAAGAGATATCTTTATTTCCTTATGGAGGTCTGCCTCGGCGGGGATTTGCGAACGGCATTGCAGAGAAAAGTTCGTTTCCCATCTTCCGAAGTAAAGTTCATCGTCGGTTGCATCGTCGAGGGAATCCATCACTTACACTCGCTCGGCATCATTTACAGAGATCTCAAACCCGAGAACATATTGGTCGACCAGAACGGCTATGTAAAACTCGTAAGTTCTCTCTCTCTCTCTCTCTCTCTCTCTCTCTCTCTCTGTCTTTCGATCGAATTTCCTTCGGCTAAATCCCCGTTATGTCTGTCGCACTTAGACCGACCTTGGATCGAGCAAATTCATTGGCCCTTACAAGACTATGACGTACGTCGGTACTCTCGAGTATTTAGCTCCGGAAGTCATTCAGAGTTTGGGATACAATAGGTCGGTAGCCGTACGTCGATGGATCTACGACGCTATGTAAAAAATATATATTCCATTCATGTATATTGTTTGTGCATCTTTCAAAGGGCTGCCGATTATTGGTCATTGGGCATCGTCATTTACGAGCTGTTGCTAGGTTGGACTCCGTTTCAAGGTATCAACGAAGTCGACGTGGGTAACAATATCATCGCGGGTATTGAGACGGTCGAAATGCCAAAGATACTCTCCAATTCAGCCAAAGATATTATTCAACGTTTGCTCGAGGCAGATCCTACGAAAAGACTCGGTTATTTGCGAAACGGTGTGGCGGATGTTCGTCATCACAGGTAAGCACGGGTTTGTCTCTAAATATCTGCCTGTATACGTACGTAAGTGCGTGCAACACGCACGTAAGGAAATTTATCTAAATGATTAAAGTACAAATGTTACAGATGGTTCAAGGATTTAAATTGGAGATCGTTACAAAATCTGTCCATATCCTCGCCCATCAAACCTACGGTAATTTCGATATGAGCGATCCTATTATATAGATCTCGTCAAAGTTTCGAATAATTCTTGTCTCAAAGATTACCTGGTTATTTGGTTATTTTCATTCGTAGGTGAAACATCATCTTGACAGAAGGAATTTCGAGAGATATCCGATCGATCGCGAGTTGGCGCCATTGGATTTTTCAGATTGGGACGAAAATTTTTAGGGACAAGCCTAATCAAACTCACTTTGAGTTTAATTTTATATTTCTAATTTATCTATAAATATTAATTATTAGAAATAAGTAAGTCGAGTAGTTTAATGACGTAGAAAAAGAAGGAGAGAAAAGATGAAGTATCGAAGTACTTCGAACTAGAAGGCGGAGAGATTTGAAAAAGGCACGTTTTACGTTCAAAGTGATATTCGGGCAACGTCCGATAGAGTTCGCGACGTTCGGCCAATAAGAAGGAGGATGTGCGCGCATCGCGCTCCTGCAACGCAAAGAGCGTACCTCTCGTCGCCGTCCCCTCCCCAACCCCCACCTTCCGCACCTCACAGAGCCCTCTGTCACCATCGACTAGACTATCAGTCCTACTGTTGATGGTCGACGACGCTGCTGGCGAATTGCAAATGGCGTCACGTTAGGCAATATGAGCGTGCGTGTCCCGTGTAGTAACGCGTACGGACCTCGTCCGGGCGCGGTGCCTCGCGGCCCAGCCTGACGGCGAGTGATTGCTACTTTTTCGTTTGGAAGTGCGTGCTTTCGATCGATCAGTGATTTCATACTTTTATCTTTCTTCCACGATCTTTCCTTCCTTTCTCCCCTTCCAACGTCATCTCCCTTCTCCTCCTCCTTTTCCTCCTCCTCCTCCTCCTCCTCCTCTTTCTCCTTGTTGTTGTTGTTGTTTTGTTGCTGTTGTCGTTGTCGTTGTTGTTGTTGTTGTTGTTGTTGTTGTTGTTGTTATCGTCGAAAAGAGACGCGATAAAAAAAAGAGTGGCGCAGCAAAGTGTCGATAGAGAAAGAAAAAGGAGGAGGTGAGTCGATATAGAAGACAATAAAAAAAGAAAGCGAGAGTACGTTCGATCGAGGATAAACGTGTATATCTCGAATCGAAGAGAAAAAAAGAGATATCGAACGAATTCTCTTTTCTACCAAGTGGCTATGATACGTTCTTTCACGAAGAAATAGACTGGTATATCGGCCTCCTTATCTTTCTCCCTCTCTTTTCCTCTTTTTCGTTCCTGTTTCCAGATAACGTTTGCTTTCCTCGCGCGTTCACAATCGACATGTACATTTATTATCTGGGAAGAAGAGCCTATTTTAAAGTCACAAACATAGCGCGTACAACAAAAGAGAGAGAGAGAGAGAGAGAGAGAGAGAGAGAGAGACTTGAGAAACATAGAGGAATCTTGTAACTTTTTAACAAGTTGTTTTGTAACAGCTCGTTGATTTGAGATTTCATCGTAGTAAACAACTGTCAGATGGCACGTATGGATTTTTTGTCGGTCAGTTGAGACAAGAAAATGATAACGATTGTAATAGCGGCAAGCATGATTATTTCATGACACTGAGAAAGAGTTCATCTTTCTTTATTTTTTAATGTAAACTAGAATCGTAGAATAAATGGAAGGTATTTGTAATGAATGCGATATGACTTATCGGTTGAATAATTGAGACAGTTTAACGGAACCATTTATGGGATTAACGTTCAATTAAATTAAATTAATTAAAAATAGTCCATCCTTTATGTTCCTGAATTTAATAAACGGAATGTTTTTCTTTTTTATAAAATTTGTATTAATTTCACTATAAGCACCATTTAGCATCGAGGGAAGAAATTATGCAGATTGCTTTGAAAAGACTTTGTTAGTATTTACTAAAAATAAATAAATAAAAGAATGTTGTTTACGAGCGATATCGTCTTCTGATAAAATCAAAAAGGGGAATTAAAGATTATCCGTGACAGGGGGATTTTCACGATCGTATTATCATTGAAAGAAGAGGAAGAAGAGAGAAGAGCAAGCAGCGAACGTACGTGTGGGCGAAGCCGAATGTTTGCTCGAGTTGCAGCGACGATTGCATAAGAGTGTGCGATCGAGGCTACGAACGTCTCCCTCTCTCTCTCTCTCTCTCTAAGCTCTTTCAAGCTCTTTCAAGCTCTTTCAAGCTCTTTCAAGCTCTTTGGCTCTTTATTTTTTAAGCCCGTTACACACCGGACGCTTGCGCGCCTATCCTTTAATCTTTGCTTCCTCGTCCGAGGATCCGCATACCGCTTAATGCAAATTTAACGATGAAAATAAAATCTGTTCGTCGGATCAGAATCGATTATCGCACTTTATCGCGATTCACTCTTATTATTATTATTATTATTATTATTATTATTATTATTATTCCGTTTGGTTCGTCGAGGCGACGCATGAGAAAAGAGAACTTTTTCCCGTTGGCGTTTTAAAAAAGGTCGAAAGAGTCGTTGACTCGTAGGATTTCGTGATTGCTAAATTTATCTAACGCGGCTGTGCGAAAGAATCGATTGGCTTGGTTTTCGATGGAAAACTTCCGTGATCATTATCAAATATATATCGCGATCCATTCGACTGATGCTTCTTATGGCTCTCGCAATGGAATAAGGCGGAATTCGTCGTCCGTTATAGAAAAGGAGAAAAATTCTTTTCGAGATAAATAATGAGATGAATAATTATTAAAGCGACCCTCAGTACACGAGCTCGCTCGTCACTTTTATTATACCGATAAAGAAAAGTTATCGCTTCGTTTTTAATCCTTCGGTAGAATAAAGGCACGTTCTTGCGAAAGTGTCATATAGAACGCGCGCGCGAGTATGAACGATGCGATTCTACTAGCGGCAATTTCGATGTTAGATCGTCGGAACGATCGTTGCGCCGTTCGTAGATAAGCTAGTACTAGAAATACTTTGTACGAGACGAGCCGGCGTACGAGCCGACGTGGTCGAAAAAATATTTGGCGCGCGAATTATTCGTCGCGGGCCGCGTGTACGATAAGAGATAGAAAATTTCTCTTGGCGAGAGAGAGAGAGAGAGAGAGTTCTCTCGTTAAGAAAGACCTTCGCGGCCGCCCGCAATAGCTTCATTTTTTCGTAAACACGTACCGATCTCGCGTGCGTACGCATCATATCGTCTTTAATATAAATTCCTGGGACGAACCCGGATTAAAAGAGTTTAAAAAAAGGAAAACGATCGGACGAAGAGAATAGTAGCCACTTGGGAATAAATGTGTAAATTTAAGTAGTGACTCGATCGAACTCGGCTTTTAAAAGAATGTTCAGTAAAAATAAGTGAAATACAGGTAGACGCGACATACGGCGAGAGAGCATAGAGGAGAAGGATGCAGGCCGGATTGATCTACAGGAAGCCCTCGACGATGATGACGTCGAGCCAGGGCATCGGTGCCTTCGGACGATCCATAGGTGGGAAGGAGCTCGTCCCTAACGATAAGAGGAAAACCGTCGAACGAGACTCGAAAGAGACGATACACTCTGGTCATTTCATGGTTTCCGATTTCGAGGCGGAGGCTCAGGACGACGAGGACGAGCTCGCCGTTCCCGTTCCGGACGAGGAAAATGGGAAATTGGCGATCATGACGCCGGTCGGTTTTTCCCTAAAAAAGTTTGTCGACGGTGATATTCTCGACGACAAACCGAATTCTCAACAGCAGCTCAGCATCGAGACGTCCTTGAACAAGCTCTTTCAGTGCATGTCCTTGGCCTACAGGTGAGCCTTCTCGCTTCGCCGATCGCGAGCGCGTTGGATCAAGGTCCAAAGAAGAACTACGCTTCTTACTCTCTCTCTCTCTCTCTCTCTCCCTCCCACCTTACGATCGCCGGGGATGTTGTTTCGAGCGTGGGCTCTGCGAAATCTCGGCAACCGCACAAATGCTGTCGGCAGCGGCGGTCGGTCAACGAGAAACGAAATTAATGAAAGGGAGGCCGTAAAACCGCCGTACTACAACTGAGCGAGAGAGAGAGAGAGAGAGAGAGAGAAGCACCCTATCAAAGGGCGCGGCCTTGCTTCTATCTCCTGGCAAACTCGGTCATCGAGCGTGTTACGTTCTTTTAACGATACTTGGACTTGGATCGTTTCAGCCTCGCGATGCTCGTTAAAATGCACACAAATTTATCAAATTTATCGAATTTATCTCTGCGTTTGGTAAATACCGCGTTATCAGATAAATAAAGTTTTTCAACGTTCCCACTAGTAGGAACGTTCGCGCGCGCGAGAGAGAGAGAGAGATCGACGAGATTCGCCGTCAACGAAGAAAAAAAAAAAGAATGGTTAGCATCTCGGCGAGTCGAGCGCGATCGGCCCAAGTTTCTCCACCGATTAATCTTTCTTTCTTGCTTATCTAATCGCTCGAGTTGGCTGAAAAATCAAAATGATTAAGGTCCGATGCCAAGGTGAATCTAATGAAAATCCAATTTTTCGCGCAGCGCGAACGAGCTCGCGCGAACATGGATCTGCCCGAGTTTCTTCAACGACTTCAATGTTTGCATATGGTTCACTGACTCGATTCTTATTTTCAACGTCTTCTTACGCCTTACGTAAGCGATAACCTCGTATTCGTACGACAGCGCGTTCCTCCTATCGCGCGACTTTTTTTTACTCCTTTTTTAAACGGTATCGTCATCTCGCAATCGATAATCGATCGCGATCCAACTACGTATTTTCCGCGACAGGCACTGCCTCGAAATGGCGGATTCAATTCGAATAGCAAAGAGTTAAAAAAGTCTGACCCGCGATAATGGTTACGTAGATGCGTAATTTTTTTTTACGAAATATTCAAGTATCGCAATATGGGATATAGAAATCTCGTTTCGAGCGAGATCCAACGGAGCTCCTCCTCCTTCTTATATTCCTTCCTCTTTCTACGTCGATATAATATAATACAACTTGAGATAGAATACGTTTATGTAACGCCTTTGATAATCCTCTCTCTTCAATCGTCACCCACGATTCTTTCTTACGTAATTAAACGAACGATCTCCCGCGGGAGAACGCACGGGTTTTTCCCCCTTTCTTCTCGCGTCCTAAGCTAAGCCAACGCTTTCTCATCCCTCCTCTTTTTTTCGTCTCGCCCGTTTCGTACAACTTTTGTCGCCAACCCCTTTATATCCGCTAATCGAACCAATCCAAAATAATACCAATTACATATATGTGTAATATATAAATATCAATTACATATGGAAATTGTAATCGAGGCTAGACAATAGTCGCGCGTTTCCTACGATATCTCTCTCTCTCTCTCTCGGTCTCGATAGAACGAACAAGAGAAATGTTGTGTATGCACGTGGATGGGCGGGGTCTTTGTTAAACTTTCCACCGTGTAAAAAGCGATAAGCGCGACCGTTTTATCGATCGCTTTCCACTCCCATTTCGCGATTCAGCAGCAATGGTACGCGTTGAAAAATATAAAAAAAGAAAGAGCCAAGTACGTCATAGCAGTATGACATAAGGGCATTCGAATTTGTTCCAGACAGAAGCTGACGTCGCCCAAATGGAATCGCTTCAAAGGGATCAGACTGAGATGGAAGGACAAGATCAGATTGAACAACGTTATCTGGAGATGCTGGCACATGCAGTGTGAGGAAATAATAACGAAAGAGAACTCGATCGTACTCGACAACGTATCCGCTTTATATCCCTTCTTTTCTCGCGTTTGCTCGTGCAAAAGCAAACCGATCGAGGGAGAGAGAGAGAGAGAGAGAGAGAGAGAGAGAGAGAGAGAGATAAATTAGGATCACGATCGAGTGGAGAGGAGATGCGAGTGTAAAGGTATCCTTCCCGCTCCTCCCACCATCAAAGAGTAATCGCTGAGAAGGAGGAATGGTACAAAGGACGCGCGACTATAGACCAACAAGTAACTCGGCCGTCGTAATAGTGGCAGCTTTTTCGTTAAGCTATCGGTGTATATCAGTTTTGCCAAAGGCTCGCTCTCGTTTCGATAACGCGCCTGCCGTCTCTCTCTCTCTCTCTCTCTCTCTCTCTCTCTCTCTCTCTCGACGACGGAATACTTTCCTATATCTTTTTCGTTTCTTTCTTTCTCATATTTTTCCCTTAGAGTACTTACCAGTTCGTTTACTCGATTATATTTTGCAAGGGGCTTCGCGCGTCTTCTCTTCGATATCTCAAATAATTTATTCCATTCTTCTTCCCGTTCTACGATATTAAAAGTAGAATAGTTTCTTTCACTTCCGTTGATCGAAAGAATCATTTCGATCTCGAGCGAGATAGAAATTTTATTCTAAACTTATTATTTTCCCGGCTGCCGTTCTTTCCATGACTCCGAATATTTCCCACCGATCATTTCTACTTATACTACGCACATATGTGCATATGTAGTCGCGCAAGCAGCAAAATGATTTTTGAATCGTCAGAGAAAAACGAGTTTCGCGCTACGTTCCTGGCTACGTTCGACGCGGCCGATCGCCGTTTCGCATAAATTTCCGATATTCAACTTTATCGCGAGCGTGGAATTGCGCGCCTTGCATTTACTCTCCTCCCTCCCTCCCCCCCCCCCCCCGACCCCACTCCCTCCCCCTCGCTCGCCCGTTAACGTCGAACGTGTCGAACGGTAAAAGAGAAAAGCTTGAGAATCGATGAGGCAAGATTGGAAAAAAACAAATCTTTGTTTGCCTAACTACGTTAAGAGAGAAAGAACCCCCTCCCCCTTCCCTTCCCTTCCCTTCCCCGCGTATTTCGTCGCGTATTTTACTGACAGAAAATACGTCGACGTAAAGAACACGATGTCGGAACAACGGCGACGAACGAACGCAAATTTGTATTAAAGGCCATTTGGAAGAACTACCACCGTCGTCGTCGTCGTCGTCGTCGTCCTCCTCCTCCGTGATAGAAGAGAGGAGAGGGAAAGCCCTCGGATCGTCGTAACTATGCATTACGATCGTGTACTCTACGCAAGTTTTTTTCGTTCGAGGCACAAGCGACTTTAACTTTAAGAAACTTTTCCTCGTGTCCCCTACAGTTATACTGAAGCAAAACACGTTGGTGTGCCAGTTCGCGTCGCCCCTGGACGTCGACACTCATAATAAGCCGGAGGTAAGGATAAATAATTTTTCTCATACATCTTCAACGATCTCTTTATTCGTGTTATTTTTCCTCGGGACTAGACTTTCTTGTAATTCTTATCTGATCAGGCGGTCGTCCTGGAAGGCAAATACTGGAAGCGAAAACTTGCTGCGGTTACTGCGGAATATAAGAAATGGCGCATGTTTTACAGAAACAAAATTCTTGGCTGGACGAACAAGGATGGTACCGAGGTGGTACGTCGTCGTCGATAATCTTTCTTATAATCGTTACGAGGAATAGCAAAAGTTTCTTTAAAAACAACAGATCTTTTTGCAGATGGAATCGATGGACACGCTAGATTGGAACAATGGCATGGAAACGTCGGAAAATTTTGGTACGAATACGGCGAACGCATATGGGAGCACCGGTGGGGCTCACAGCGGAGAGAGTATGATGGTTGACGAAGACTATATGGAGCTTATGACGGATACGCTATTCTCCACGATTAGTTCGAATCAACCTATATACTTTCCAGATCCCAGAGAAATCGGTACTTATCACATTGTCTATCGCTCGATAGTAAAAATTTTAATTCTCTTTCCTTTCCTTTTCTTTTTTTTTTTTTCTTTTTTCTTTTTTTTCGTCTTCTTTTTCTTCCGTCTCTCCCTTTTTTTTTTTTTTTTTTTTTTTTTTTTTTTTTCCCCCCCCATTCAATGAGATAAATGCGATAAGGAAAGAAAAGAAAATACCAAATACAGCTCTCGTCGTTATTCGTACAGCGCGCGGAGCGAGCCTGGCGGATTTCATTCAACCGAGCTTAGGACCACTCCAACCTAATCTCGACGATTTTATGGACACGCTCGAGCCTTTGCAAGGTAATGGACCTTTCTCTATTTCGATCTTGTCATGGCGCGATACCAATGGCGATCCTAATCCTGCGATGGATCAAATTTATAGAATTCTTGAACTCAAAGTTACCGCCTGTACCGGAAGAGGAGGACATGTTTCGAGGTGGTAGCTTAAACGCCAATTATCCCGATATCGATCTGATGACGCCGATCAATCAGATGAACGAACTGAACGAGGAGGCTACGTCGAAGGACGAACGCTCGTCGACGGTCGTCTTGTCCGTGGAACGGGGAAACGGCATGCAGAATCTTCAATATACCGGAAAGATATATAACCAGTCTGAGGCGGAGTCTAGCAACGTTTACAGGAATGACATGTAACGCATTCCCCCTATATTACTATTATCATCATTTTTCGTTCTTAAACGAACGCCGCGAACGCCGCGCAGCGGTTTACGAAAAATTATTCTTTTCTCGAACATAGGGACGTAGAGATGAATTACAGGGCTGCCGTGGAAGAAAATTTTGAGAGGTCGACGGCGACGAGAACGACGAGGACGGCGACGACGACTGCGACGGCGATTACGACTACGACGACTACGACGACTGCGACGACTACGACGACTGCGACGAGTACGAGTAATGGTCAATCCACGCGTGAAAAGATCCGACAAGAGAATCGTCGATCCGGTAGAATAAGTCGCGTGATACAACAGACCCACCAACAGACATCTCAACGAGCTGACGCGTATCGGCAGGCCGTTCAAAGTGTACAAACGGTTCAACGTAATTCGGTCTACGAGCAGCCGCCGAGCCAGCAACAATCTTCTTATGCCATGGAAGTACAAGCGACGGTGCAATTGGCCGCTCCCGTCGACAATCGAATACAGGTAGCGACGTTGAACGATCGATCCGTCGTTAATGCGACCCAGATCTCCTCGATGGCCGCCGAGGTACAAAATTTGGTAACGGCCCAGCAGCAAAGCTTTGTGCAAAGTAACGCGGCATTGCCGGGCACTCAGCAGCACCGGTCCACCATAAGATCTTTACCGCCTACCCCGCCGATGTCTACGAAGCCTTATAAAATCGTTCAACCGCAGCCCAATACTTGTTACAAGCTATCGAACATCGGTCAAAACTTTAATACTCAGCAACAATGTAAATTCACCGGCAATAACTTTAAGGTACGTCGTACATGCTGCTCCCTCGAATGAGTTTCGCTACGTAACGTAAATTTATCGGCTATACGATATAATATTGACGTCACGCTCGATTTATTTTCTGACCGACAGACGCATCATCCCGCTCAGCAACAAGTCGTATCGCTTCCAACGCAACAATCAACGCAATCGCCTATACTTTTACAATGCAGATCTTCCGGATTGGATCTTACATTGCAACCGACAAAATTAGTACCACAATCGATCCAAACTACGTCGGAGAAGGAAGTCTTTGCGGTGCCTAAGGTTCGTTTCGTACCGATCGCGCGTACATGTCACGATAAGAAACGTAAACGTAACTTTATACGATACTTTTTTTTTTTTTTTTTTTTTTTCCAGTACCAAATGAAAGCACGAAACAGATCTAGGAGCAGTTCTTCCTTGATACCTCCGAGGATGAATCAATTGCCCTTGGCCTCGGCAATTAGCGACCCTGCTCTAAATTTAAATAACAATGTCTTGCTTGCGCACCTACTTACCAACAGTACGTAAACATGCCGCAAAAATGAATTTTCTCTGTTTGCAATTTCTTCACTTTTCCCTATTTCAGATACGTCCGGTATATGTACGATGAACGCGTCGACCGAAAAAATAATACCAACGACGAATAATCAATCCGGCACGGTTAAACATATATTACCCATTTTACCGCCGACGGCTTCGGCCACCCAAGTAACGACTACTCATCACATTGCGACGCCAGTCACGGTTCAAGCTATACAAACTTCCTCCATGCAAGCATCGCAGCATCAACAACAACAACAACAGGTAGGTCGTTCAGAGGGAGAGAAAGAGAGAAAATTGTGATCGATACAATATGTGTGCGTATGGGTGTGAATCCTTCTTTCAGGGGATACAATCGAGTCAACAGATTCTCTTGAACAATCAAACTCATCCACCGCAGAACAGTCCTGGCTCGCCCAAGGATCATTCCAACGCGCCTAGTCCTCAAGCTTTGAGCCTGAGTCCTCTTCACAGTCCAATGAGCATCGGTAGTCCATTGTCGCCAACCCGAAGTTACGTTAAAGGAGAATCGGAACGTGGACAGTACAAGGAACAAAGAAGGGTCGGCCATATCCATGCCGAACAAAAGCGTAGATACAATATTAAGAATGGCTTTGACATGCTTCACAGTTTAATACCGCAGCTCAATCAAAATCCCAATGCAAAATTGAGTAAAGCTGCCATGTTACAAAAAGGAGCGGATTATATTAAACAATTAAGGGCAGAAAGGAATCAGCTCAAGGAGGAGATGGATAATTTGAGACATCAGATCGAGTGCCTTAATACTTCTATCAGGTAAAAATGTTCTTTATCTGTTCGACGAACAAATTCACGCGATGCGTATACGTATACACATGCATACATACATACATACATACATACATGCATGCATACATACATACATACATGCATACATACATGCATACATACATACATACATACATACATACATACATACATACATACATACATATATATATATATATAGACACACGCACGCATAGCTTTATGAACGTACTTGAAAAATAAATCGTACCTTTTTCTTCTATTTTATATTAACTCGCACGATGCTCTTTCAGTAATTGTCAATCCATGCTTCCTGCAACGGGTGCCCCAGTCTCGAGACACAGAACCAATAAGATGAAGGAAATGTTCGATGAATACGTTCGCACCCGTACTCGAGAAAATTGGAAATTTTGGATCGTATCCTTGAAATAACTCTTCTTATAATAATTCTTCCGATAATATTTTTCTTAACATTTTCTCTCTTAACAGTTTAGCATTTTGCTTGAACCCCTAATGCTATCCTTCAATACTTCGGTATCAACGGCGAGTATAGAGGACCTCTACAGAAGTACAATATTATGGGTCGAGCAGCATTGCTCGCTCGTAGATCTCAGGCCAGGTTTGTGGTTTAGCGATTCTTAAATACGCTCCAAATCTATTACGTTTATATTTATATTTATGACTTTCGCAGCTGTTCTCAACTCCCTAAGGTATCTGTGTACTGCCACTGATATTTTGGCAGATCCTGGTCGTCTGCCCGAGGAAGCACTCGCGGCGGTTAATAGAACGGAACGACGGCGATCCATACAGTGACGATCGAGTTCAGAACGGAGATCTCTTGGAAAAGCAAACGCGCGAAATATATTGAGACGCCATGTAGAAATCTAAAGTTACCTTATCCAGTGAGGCCGCGTTAATAATCGAAGAACATATTCAAATATGTGATATAAGTCATATATTTTTGTCAAAGCACAAACTCGTACATTCAGGATCTTTCATTAAAGTTCTTTAATAGCAAAAAAGAAATGTCATTGAAGAAGATTCGATCGATCGATGGGGATCGCTCGAAAAAAAGAAAAATCGATTCGGGAAATCCCACATTGCATTCTTTCGCATTGACTTTGCCTCTCCCTCTTAATAGTTAAATACGAATATATATATATATATATATACACACACACATATATTCTTCATTCGGTAAATAGGAAAATGTGCGATAAGGTTCTTTCACGGGCATTTTCTGCATCATTTCTTAACAACGTTTAATAATTATTATTCCATGCAGATATATTTTAGACGCGAACAACGACACTGGTATCCAACAGTGACCATTTAAACTCGATCAATTCTGTGATATCTTTAATAACGTACTAACCCGATTACACTGTAAATTCTCAAAAACATCATTCACAAATGTATTCGTGCATTCGTGTAATTATGTGCAATGGTCGATGGAATACCATTATGCCACCGGCCATTTCATATGATACGATCAATTTAAACTTTAGTGTGTTTAATAAAAATAAATTGATTTTTGAGCAAAGCAAATTATGGATATAACCCATCTAAATGGGACTAAGTGTTGTTCTTTTGTAATAATAATAAAGAAAAGTTTTTTTCTATGTAATTATCAAACGTATCATAAAGCTCGCGCGAGATATGATAGGTAATGTTTGGAATCTTATGATCTGTATAAATTTCTTTTTCTTTTAAACGCCTTCGGTATATCGCGTACGAGGAGATAACGATCATCTTGCATACAAATGCAATCTCGCTCACGATCTTCAACTTGCCTTAAAATATTAGTCGCACGTAGATTATAATCTGAAATCGTACATACTGCATCGGTGCATACATATTTTTCTTTCTCCCTTTAAATGACGACACACGACGCCTGTTATATATCGTCGTATAGTCATCCAAAAAAACGTATTGCGGCAAACAGTGGACACTTTGTTCGAATTCATTTGCAATGAAAAAGTAGTTAAATATATGAGTCTCCCAATGTATACTTTGACATTTGTCATTTTTAACGACGCTATATTGGTCATTTTAAAGGCACCTTTTTTGACAATGCACCCTGTTGCATTGTCCGAGAATTTATTTAACGCGTGGCTGATCTTTCATTATGTCGTACTAACTTAAAAATATAAAGGAAAGGGGGGGAAAAAAGAAAAAAAAGCGAGATTCTATACGACGTACTTTTCCATTAATCAAAATGACATGGAAATATTTGCGGCCCTCCTCAATGTTCAATACAAAGGAACGAGATCGATCCACGTAGACGTGTAGCTATGCCAAATAATTATTTACTTACGTACATTATATTATCTAAGATCTTTGCAAACATAAAGTTTCTTGTATCGATATTCTAACAAGTTTTCAATCATTTCCATAAATAGGTGCCATATAATGTTAATGTTATATTACAAGAGACTGTTAATATTAAAGTAATACAATCAACAGTCGCTTTAAACGCGAAGCTTTTGCCATATTAAGAGAAGAGAGTATATAAATTCGAGTTATGCCTCTAACCGTGTGCCTCTATAAATTTTATCAAACATTAATATTATTAATATCCGTGTTACATTAGATTTTCACTTTGCGAGCTAGCTACTATATTACGCATAAAGAAGAAAAACAAAAAAGAAAATAACACATACATACCTATATGCGTATACACACGCGCGCGCGCACACACATATAAATATATATATATATATATATATATACACATATATATATATATACACATATGCGTGTGTTACAGAGTAATATATATTAATATGTAACTTTATGTATCGAAAATGTACAAATCGCATATAAGTATCAATTATTAGAGCTTAGCTACGCTAAAGTACTACTCTGGATATTACGAGTATTCTCATTTTTTGTACGATTGCACGTACGTATCGTGTGTATGTGTGTCCATGAAGAAAACTCATCTATGAACGTATTTTGTGCGTATGTACATATGTGTATAAACACATGAGGGAAGAATAAGTACGATCATGGAAAAAATAAAATTTCCCCAAAATGTTAATTTTTTCGAAACTCGTTGTTGCAACCATATACATAAATCATTTTTGTTTCGATCGTTCAACTGCTTTCGTAAAATTCTTATTACTTTTTTTATAAGCTATACGACGGACGTACGAATGTCTTTTTTCTTTTTCTTTTTACCTATAAACTTATGACGCGTTTATATATACATATGCATATGCATGTATATGTACATGTATATATACACATAGGTATTTGCAAGAAGAGCGCGCGAAACAGCAAAGGAATGTTTGTTTATTTTGTACATACAATCTATCTATCATGTTCACGTGACAATTATATTATAACGTTATTATTAAAACAAATGTTAATCTTGATAAAATGGGATAACGATATTGTACCTTGTATATTTGTTACAATTATTCACGTTAGAAAATAAATACTGTTGATGGCACACGTTTACTTACTGCTTGAACATGGATACACTTACAATTTAGTAATAAGATATAATGTTATCTCTCTTGGGATTGATTTTCAATTAAATAAATAAGATTAGAATAACTTTATATCTAATCCTTCTCATAAAAATGTCAGAATTTATATCGCGTAAAAACACAGTCGTATCGCATAGCGTGTCGCTAAATTAATTTACGAATTAAAACTTATACGCACGAATTGTAATAAATTAAGTATAACAATGAGGCCTAAATAAACGTCTAAAATATTCGCAAAGTAATTACTCTTCAGCAGGGATATTATATAACGCACGTTAAGAATGAACATTCTTCGCACGTCATATACAATACGGAACCTTTGTTTTCGCTGACCATTGTAAAGCCAGGTACTGCGGTACAATGTTGGGAATGATTATTAACGCTATTATCGATTAAATTTCCAAGAGTTCGAATATCGTTACAATTTATCGGCCAGAATCCGCAATCCTTGCAATATACGGACTCTGATATTTCTATCATGGTACCGGTCTGGCATACAGGACAAATTAGTTTTTTCCTATCGTCATAAACAAGCGACTCTATCCACTCGATTTCGTCCTGCAGCATACGCTCGTATTCTTCGTATATCCAGTTCTCTGGGGTTAATAAAAGAAAAAAAAAAAAAGAAAACAAAAAAAAATATTACTCCGTTGCATCTTCATAAACGTTATTATATCTACCAACGATGGATTTATTATACCTTCTTCCTCGTCCATTTCTCTATCCAATTGGAAATCTTCTTCCGGCTAGTCGTTATAAACGATAGATCATTTATCAATAGGATAGAATCTATTAGTTTCTGATAAAACATACGTTTTTTTCGTTCGTTCACATATCTATTTACCTTTTCAGATGTATCCCCGAGGCCGAGTCTTCTCACGTTAAATATTTCTTTTCTTCTTTCCTTCATTCTTCGACGACATCTCTGTACGAAAAGATGAAGGTTAAAAAAGTTGCTTTTTCTCTTTTAACATTTCATTGGTACCGATCAAAATCAATCGTATATTATCTTAAATATATTATCTTAAATATAGCATCTTGTACATCATTTTCTAACCTGTCTAAGAACTTCCTGCAATTGTGGCGATTTATTCTTTATTTTATTTATAGTATCCTTAATCCTTAATTTCGTTATTAACAATGGACTCAAGCCCGTATTCTCCATGGCTCTTAATCACGATTTGTGTCGTTAACACTATATAATAATTTGTATTAATTATACGCGCACGAATATAGTACCACCGAGAAATAAGAACGTTCTCATAACGCAATGGAAGTGGCGATTCAAGGAAACTTTATATCGGCACTCCCCAACAAACATCGTCAACCGCTATTAAAATTAAATCCTTAGTTTTATTATTACATTTAAACGTATATATTTATATAGATGTATACATGTAAAAAGCATAAGTTAGGACACAATGAAATGAAATAGTGAAAAAGACACGACGTTATCTCGAACTAGTACGAAGAACAAAACAATAACGAATGGTAAGGTAGCGCGGAATTCAGCGAATCGATACTCTTAATAAATATATGTATTTAAGATAAATTTGGGTCTAGAGCAAGTTCCGTTAGACTCGGGCAATCCATATCAGTTGCATTTCGATAAGATCTCAATTATCTTTAATTGTAAACAAGGCGTATCATCGATCTAATTATTGTTGCGTTTAAAAACTTATTTCTATTGGAAATATTAAATAGACGGTTAAAGATGCCTATTAAAAAATATTAACTTGTCAAATTGAATATCTTTTACTTTCTTTTTTGATTTTCTTTTTCTATCGCGATCGGTATTAGACCGACATATCGACGATATCGAACGTTGATATTATAAACGTAGAAATCTGCCGGAGAGCTTAATATATATCTTCTTAACCTCTAATATCTTAGGAGGTATCTACAAGATCGACGATCCCTCCATCTCTAAGAGAGTATGATTCGCATTTCGCAGTTGCGTATACGAATATGAAGCCGTCCAGTGTATTCTAATAGAGAGAATTTATTTTGAGACGTTGATTTTACCTTAATTAAAATGGTTAATCATATCAAAGAATAAAATTGTAAATCCACTCGCAAACGATCCGTCATGTCAACGATCAAAGTACGTTTTAAATGATGCGATTCAAAAAAAAACATTCCGTTAACTCGCTGACTACTCGTTAATCTCGTTTTATCATGTGCATTCTAGGGAGATAACGATAAAGATGACAATTTTAAGAGACAGGGTTCATTTAGAAAGCTTTTGCCAACGAACGTCAACGGGGACTCCCAATTGAGCATGTCAGTAAAAATGATCGATAGGCCGAATATCTCTCAAACCAGCAAAGATTATGCTGTTTTCTTACAGGAGTATAATATTCTTTCGGAATAGTGAGTAGCTGCCCCTTAAATGAGCTCTGATTAAGAGCTGTACATAATGTGCGTGTGCGTGTGCGTGTGCGTGTGCGTGTGCGTGTGTGTGTGTGTGTGTATATATATATGTATATATGTATATACATATATATATATATATGTATATATGTATATACATGTGCATGTACTTGTGTTTATTTATTTATTCAATTGCAGCAACATACTGCGAATTCAAGATCTAAAAGGAATTTATGTCATACCATCGGCACAGAATTCTTTTGGTATGTAATACAATTTACACCATTTAAACATCATTGTTGTATCTTAATAGCATTTCCACTGGTATATGTAAAGGCAAAGCATATTCTGTATCTTGTGCTTACAGTATGCATTCCCTGTAACTTTTTAATCGAATCATTATGTAATGTTGATAGTTGAAATACATTTCATAGGTCTTGCTCGTCCTGATAACAGTTTGTACAATCTCAATGTAACTATTTCAAAACGATGTTTGATCAATTGAACTCGTTTATAAGGTTTCTCATTGTTTAACATTAGCAGACACATAGTATAATATAGACATATATTCTTGATACCAGTTTGGTTTGGAGTTCAATTCATTCGACAAGGGATTTATCAAGGTGGAGTCTTTAGATTTACTCTCACGTTGCCTGAAAACTTTCCAGACGGTGGATGTCCCGTAAGAGTTCCAATCAATCCAAACGTTTATTTTCTAATCTTGGTAGATTTCATCGTAGCATTTGCATTTTAGAAAGTTGTATTTCAAACCAATGTCTTCCATCCGCTTATAAATCCAGAAACAGGAGAATTATGTACAACTTGGGCTTTCGTCGAGTGGAAAAGAAATAATAGGGTATGGCAATTGATACAGTACATAACAAAAATACTTACTAAAGTAGATACAAGAATGACGCCTATAAATCAAGAAGCATCCATTTTGTGAGTAGATACTGTTGTTACCATTTTTTACCATAGGAAGATTATTGGCTGCTAATTCGATAGGTATAGATCTCTTGCGTGTCTAGAAATTACGCGTTAAAATGACAATTTTGTATATTTGCAGATTGCAAAACAATTTTGATCAGTTCCGAGAACGAGCCAAAGAATGCGTGAGGGAAAGTTTGAATCAGGTATATAATCCACCGGCATTCGAGGATCCGCATTATATCACGTTCACTCCGTACATACCAGAATTACATGATCCCGTTAAGCAACAAATATACGAAACAAAGGTAAATTTCGTTAGGTACTCTTTATAAAATCTATATTTATTCTACAAATTATTCGTCTCATTGGTTCAATACAGGGAGTAGAAGAGAATCGAGCGTTAGGACTTTCGTGGGTTCAACCTGGTTCCCTTCAGCCATTCTCAAAGCCAGAATCCAGATAATGAGGAGTTCCATTATTTGTCATAGCAATGATTTATACCATTACGAATTTAACTACATAAGCACAAGCCTCTCTCTCTCTCTCTCTCTCTCTCTCTCTCTCTCTCTCTCTCTCTCTCTCTCTCTCTCTCTCTCTCTCTCTCTCTCTCTCTCTCTCTCTCTCTCTCTCTCTCTCTCTCTCTCTCTCTCTCGATGACTAATATAATGAACAGACTGTTAATTGAAATTATATTTTTGTATAAACAGAGACAAGATAATATTTGAAATCTATGCCATTTTGCGTCGATGAAATAATTACCAATGCGTTTAGTCGATCAGAAAATACGACCTATTCTTACTTTTTTACTTTCTTTTTGTGACAATATCGTAGATCTTGTTGAAGAAGACTTTTACTTTTATAAACGTAGGATCATGGACGATCCTTTTCAAGGAATAGACAAGGATAATCAATTATAATTATTTGTATAATGAAGAATAATAAAAGGTGCTTTTTTTTTTCTCCCTAACTGAAAATGAACGTTTCACTAGTACGTGACGTTCGTTTGTGCCCTAAAAATATCTCTAAAATATCTCTAAAAATTTATTAACACAATTTCAAATATTTCGATTAGTTTTTGGCGTTTTTAGGAACACGATACTTTGATTGGTCGGTCGTATCGAATGTTTTTCTTTTTTTGCTTCTTGTCCTTGACCAGAATCTAGAAAGATTATTTTGATTTATGTGATGTACAATAAATGATATTATCTACTATTAACACGTAAAAAAGAAATAACACGCAGATGTATTTTAGAAAAGTCGAAACGCGCCATTCGAAAATAATATTGGGAAAAAACTGGTTGGCTGGGATTTTGTTTCCTTTTTTCTCTCTCTGTTCTTTTTCCTTTTTTTTTTTTCTTTTTTTTTTTTCCCCCGAAAAACCTACGGTAATTTTGTCCTCCATATTGTAAAAATATTATCCCTAAATCTAGTTACCATGCACTGCCATGATAAATTACTATGTATCAGTCGAATGTACATAAGGAGCTTTCCAAGATTTGGTGATGATTTCGAGTGTTTTTCTTGAAAGAAGATGATGGGAGCGATGTGTCAACGTAGAAAATGAGCGAAAGGAAATTCACACGCGGCCTGGGAAAGCCGGGTATGGCCGCACAATTACGAGAAACGGTTTCTCAGGTCGTACGCGAAAGTACCGTACAGGTAGGGGCTAACTGACGTTCTTGAACCGATACTTGCGCGCCCGATCACGCCTATCTATTTTCAGATATCCTACGATTTTCAACAATTATGCAATAATTCCTAAATTTAAGATTTTCTTGCCTTCTATCGTCATATATCCTCTATGTCGATGGAATTTCTTTAAAAAGATCTAAAGTGTTGATAATTGAATTCTTCAATTATTTATTTAATCTTGATTGCACTTGACAACATAACCGATCGATCGATTCTATTATCTGTAAGAGAAAAAGTAATTTTTTATCTATAAAGCGTGTATGGGTATCTGAATTACGCCAGATAACGCGTTTAGTGCTAAACAATGTGAATACATTGATTACAAAAACAGAAGAGAAGATTCTTAAGAGATAATTTGATTTTAAACGCTTTTATGTACTATTCAATTCTCCGTTCAATCTATCAATTATATCTATCTCATTTTTATTTCAGAGTAAACCACATTTAGTTGACCCAATAGATTTTGAGAGCTTCGTGTTAAAGAATAAAACATTATTGCAGAATGATCCGCAAAGAGAATTATTGCTTTATCCGCCGGACGATGTTTCTGTGAGTTTGTTAACTCTTTGTTAACTCTTATCTTCGTTCTTATCCTACATCCTTTATGTAGAGAGATAATAAATAGCGATAATTAGAAATTTTTAACCTCGACTTTTCCTCGAAATATCATTATATTTTATATTTATTTTTCTGCATAACAAACAGTTTCATACAGACTTATATTTTATATATATATATATATATATATATATTATTTTTTTTCTTTTTTTTCTTTTTTTTCTTAAAATTATTTTTCTTTAAATTAACTCTTTTTTTTTATGCAGCAAGTTGTCCTACCGAGGCGTTATCGCGCTATTGTGCCTACAGCACAATATATTTCGGATAATGACGAGGAAGGCGGAAGTCTCCTGACCAAAGAATGTTTACGAAGTTACACCTCCAATTGGAATTTGATACATTACAAATATTCTGCCTACAACGGAAGTTATCTCGATTTACCCAAGTATGTCTTCAATGCAATCTATCAAAGATTATAAACTTTTCACTTTTCAAGAGTTACATATACATATACACATGCACATGCATGTGTACATGTACATCTATACACACACGCGCGCGCGCGCGCGCGCGCACACACACACACACGCACACACACACACACGTTTGTATTTTATAGAATAACAAAAGCGGATGATCTCAAGGATGAAGTATACGAAATTGATACCGAAGTGGATCAAGTCGACGAGGTAATTACGGGGAGAACGATGAATATGTTTTATCTTATGAGACACTTTTAAGAAACATCCTTTTTTAGGATTTAATCAAAAATAATGGGATTACGAAAGAGGGTTACTTAATGAAAGGACCTGAAATTGGAAGCTCCGATCGTATGTTTGCTCATATCGGCTCAAAATCTTTTAAAAGACGTTTTTGCCATTTAAGACAGGAGGTCGATGGCACATACATTTTAGAATTTTTCAAAGATGAGAAAAAGGGCGAAGCTAAGTTGGCAATAGTAATGGACTTTTGTACAGAAGTTGTTAGAAATCCAAAACGTGGAAGGTACTGTTTTGAATTAAGAATGACAGGAACTCACAAGTCTTATACATTAGCGGCCGATAATGAAACAGATATGCAAGATTGGTTATCAAAATTGAATTCTGTATTGCAACATTACAAACAACAAGAGGAGAAACGTGCTGCATCTTTAGAAAGAACATGTAATACTCCTCCTCCTTCCCCTCAACCAATGCAGGTAATCGTTTTGACTATAAAAATCTAAATCCTCTAGTTATTTTAATCGCATGAGAATGGACTTTTATTCATACGTATATCGTGCGTATAAAAATATTTACCGTGTCGTTATTATTACATGAACAAACGTCTACAGGTATATGGAACGTTGAAAGGTTTGGAACAGAGTATGAATCCACAATTAATTAAATACTCCAGGGAAACTGACACAAGTATAGCATTAGCTAGACGGGAATATAGAAAACCTTTGTTTAGTCT